>NC_085138.1:205873112-206025076 GCF_035046485.1 Aedes albopictus
TATATTCTGAAAGTGACTTCTGATTGCAAGGACCCGCTCTGCTTAAGATCACTATACTCGAATTTGCGACTGCTGTGTTGTAAGGAAAGGCTTTCAGCCCTTACCTGCTGTTACCCGGCAGGGCGGCCTAAAGCAGGGTACCTCCACTTAAAATTCTGATTTCGGATGAAATTAATTGGGAAAATAAATATAAATAAATTTTGCAATAAAAACTTATATTCTAATCTGACCTTCGTTTTGCCCCGTTCTCCCCACACTATGTTGGTCGACTTCGTTGGGGCCCTTGCTGCAGTGGTAGTGGTCGGCACGATGGTCGTTGGCTTCTGCTCCACACGGTTTGTGCGGAGCTTCCTCCTTCTTCTTCTTTCTTCTTCTCCTTCTTCTTCTTTGGGCACTGGGGTTGCCGAAGCAACCGTCCTTGGCAGTAAGCTAGGGGGAAAAGCGGGCTCCTTTGTCGGATCCCCCCTAGCGACGGTGGCGATAATACGCCGGGCAAGTCACTCGCCGTGACTAGCCCTGGTAGTCTCCGCAAAGTACTACCACAGGTGGTGAGCCCCTTTACACCTACCTGTCTTCGTCCTCCTTGACGTTTAGCTACACGGGCGAGACTGGCTCTACTGGCTGAGCCCGTGTAGCGAGGACGGTGGGTTTTCGTCGACACTTGGCTAAACCGCCGGGAAGCGAATCACTCCTTTATAATTAGCTTCCCGTGATGGCGGCGGTCGTCACCCTGAAGCACTATCACTTTCACAGCACTACACTTTGGTTCCCGAACCACGGGCCGGCACTTTTCCGTTGGAATTCACTTCCCGGATACTTCCGTCGGTGCTGGGAACAACCATCCAGCAATAAACGGCGCGAAAAACGGCACTTTCTTCTCATTCCCGGGGGTAGAAAAACGGGTGAAAATACGCGTCCGTCGCACTACGTGGTTCGTAACGTTCTCCTTTTTTTATCAAAACAAAACACCCACACACCACATATCCACCGTATGCAATAGTCTATTTTACGAAACGACAACAGTGTTGATATTGATATTAACACTCACGGGCTTAGGCGCAACCTCCTGTCAAATTTTCATTCATGAAATGAGCGATCAGCTGATCCGAAACGTCTCGTAAAATGGCTCATTGTTCTGCTGCTTGTTGCTGCTGATGTGTGCCTTTGAGTGGGGAGATTGGGGGTCAAATGCCTCA
This sequence comes from Aedes albopictus, assembly GCF_035046485.1. Lineage (NCBI taxonomy): Eukaryota > Metazoa > Arthropoda > Insecta > Diptera > Culicidae > Aedes > Aedes albopictus. The sequence continues at coordinate 205,874,309 of NC_085138.1, forward strand.
CCGATACAATAAAATGCACTAAATTGTAACCACAGGTTACAGTGTGGGGCCCGTATCACTCGTCATGGATTAACCTATTGAAAGCGTGCAAAAGAAGTTTGTTCGTCGGGCTTTGAGCAGGCTTCCTTGGAACGATCCTGCAAACCTACCACCCTACCGGGATCTCTGCCAGTTGTTAGGAATCGACACACTGGAAACTCGACGCAATGTTTCGCAAGCTATGTTCGTCGCCAAACTCCTGAAGAACGATACTGACTCCCCATCACTATCGGCCAGAGATGCCATATACAGATTTATCTGTATTATACAGATTTTTGAGCATCCGTACTGATTTCGTTTTATATGAAATACCGATTTTTTAGCAACAAGAGCTATTTTATTTTTTTATTGGATTTTTCACCCAAATTTTGTATGGGATACAGAATTTAGGCTTAGAGGGAGGCATAGCTCGAAATCCTCTCTCCTTGGCTACGTAACTATAAGGAAGTAATGAAAAAAAAAGACACTGCACAGTGGGAAAAATCGACCCAAAAACGGATCTTTTAACGCCGCTGGTTTCGGTACGTGAAGTTGACCATTTCTGATGTAAAAAATTACGAGAAATCGATTGGTGCTGAATTCATTCACCGCACGGCACGGAAAATGGTCCATTTTGCCCCATTTTGCCCTTTTTCATACAAAAAGAGAATCAAAAAGTACTTTCAAACAACCAAAACGACTGTAGATCGTTGAAAATAGCTGCAGGTGTAACACAGCGCAACATTATGTGTCTCCGAGGGATTTTGGGCCGCTGAATCCGAATCCGGGCTCAGATTTGCTCCAACACGTCACAATTTTGAGCTATACCTCAATTTATAGGGCAAAATATGCGATTTTGGGCTTTTTCGACTGCAAGCCATTAAGCAAGGAAATATTTTTTTTAAGCAATCAAAAGGTTAATTAGTCAATTAACATCTAATTTAACGACTCATGCTAAATATTTCGTTTTACCTAATCAACGTGTTGGAGTAAATCTGAGCCCGGATTCGGATTCAGCGGCCCAAAATCCTTTGGAGACACATAAGTTTGCTCTTGAGACAGACAAAAAGTTAATTTTTGTTACGCTGTGTAATTGGAAGTTAGTATCAATCATAAGAATCAGTGCTGTGATTTGAGTACTTTGTACTCCGCAGAATGATCTTCGCGAATTTTCCCAGCACTGGTCGTCACTCTCGCACTAGCTGATAGCTGACCGGGTGGTCACGCTTCTAGAAGCTTCGGCGAACTCCGGAACGGTTACGAATTTCGGAAGAAAAGAGAGAAAAATCTCAAGGCACCCGCGATAAACTTCTGCGCACTTCGGAATAATACGTACCGAGTGCCTAACGGAATTAGGCCTTGTATTAAAATTCAAGCGGGAACTCCGGAGAAGCATCTCGAAGACAAACGAATTTCAGTGAAACTCATTTGGAGCTCCCGCGCTGTAGCTGCTACTGTAGCAGTTAATTAGAACGCCTACTATGATACAGACAAATTGCTCCCGCATATAAAAAGACATCACTCCAATCAACAAATTCAAGCGAACTACTGTTACCATTCCCATCACTGGTGACGACGCCAAAGCCATCCGTTACATGTGATTGCCCAATAGAAGGACCGTTGCAGATTTTGAATATTCTCGTGATTCTCGTCGCGGTTGAAACCCGGAGATTCCCCACACCCGACAATCGAATTTTCTCAAAAACAATAGGGGTGATGGTGAGTGTGCCGTGTAAATTACAATACGTTTAATGGTGAATATTTTTCGAAAAACTGGTGTTGTTCCAATAAAATTTATCGTAGGGTATCGCGCCACTTGGGCGGTGGTTCTATATTCGTCTGTTTTCCACTACAACTCAGTCAATTTTGAACCAATTGACTTGAAATGTTGTACATGGGTAGATACTATACCTATCTCACCACATTCCAAAAGTTGTGTCAATTGGTTCAAATTTGACTGAGTTGTAGTGGAAAACAGACGAATATAGAACCACCGCCCAAGTGGCGCGATTCCCTATTTTTTGATATTTTTTATCAGGGATGGGAAGCACAGCTCCGCATATGGGCGACCCACACATATTAGTATAATGTTTATTGCAATGTTCGAAAATTACAGAGAGTATAATTATGAATCAATATGCATACATGCTGCAAGATAGGTAAAGGTAAGCACAGAGAACAGACATCCAAGTCCAGTTCCGAAACTGTGTAAGGAATTTAACGACCATTTGAAATCGGCAACACAAGTGGCAATAGCGTGGCGCTGCAATCGGTTAATTTCCCATACTAATTTAATTCACCTCTTGAAATGTTTCAATTCACCACTGACTGTGGCAATATGGTGTTTAATGGCGTTAATGTTGTCATCGTGTATTGGTTTGCAACCTTACTAAAGTAAAGATTCAAATCCTTACACAACTTTCCGAATGAAATTTGTTCTAGCCTAGATGTCTGTTCTCTGTGAGGTAAGGTTCTCCTTACCCTCCACGACGAATAATTATCTATCTGTCAATATGAACTACATACTGCCACAGAGAACAGACATGCAGGCTAGAACAAATTTCATTCCGAAAGTTGTGTAAGGATAAGAATCTTCACTTGAGTAAGGTTGCAAACCAATACACGATGAAAACACTAACGCCGCCAAACACCATATTGCCACAGTCAGTGGTGAATTGAAACATTTCAAGTGGGGAATTAAATTAATATGAAAAATTACCCGATTGCAGCGCCACGGTGTTGTAAAGTGGCCGTTAAATTCCTTACACAGTTTCGCAACTCACGCAGAAAAAAGCATGGTAAAATCAAAAATATTTCAGGTAAACTCATATAAATTTTCAATTTGTTCTGGCAACAAAAATAAAACTGTTTCGAGCAAATCGAACGTCACATTTGATTTGAAGCAAATTCAATCATTTTTGAAACAAACATGCATCTTCTGACAGGTTATGTTAGAAACAAATGTAAAATTTTTGTTTTTTTTGTGGCAGATCGGTCCTACGGAAATATTTGTTTTCCAATTAAATTTACAAAGTCATTTCCTTCTCTAGGAAAACCCACTTCCCGCGTGGCACTTTCAATGCCAACATCATGTAGATAACATACGTTCTGTGACTGTGGCAATATGGTGTTTGGCGGCGTTAAGCTGTTAGTACACAGGGTTAAATATTTGTCCGAAAAGAAACCAATGCTCAAACATCTTTTTTGACTCGATCGAGTTTTCATTAGTGTCAAACTGATGTTGTTTCTTGAGTTCTTTCCTGGTCAAATATTTTGCATTTACCGGCTACTTGCATTCTACCGGTCGCTTCAGTATGGCCTCCAAAGTAGCCGTTTTATAAAAAAGAGTAACTTAGAAATGATTTTAAACATTTTTATTGTATGCGCTATTCCTCGTTGCCACTAGCTACTCAGCGACATTCATTTTTTGACAATCAAGTTGATTTTTATATGAAAACGACTACTTTGTAACGGCTACTTAAGTAACCGGTAGAATACAAGTAGCCGGTAAATCCACAATATTTGACCCTGTGTACTACTAGCCTTATGTCGTTTTCGTTTTTGCGGTGGTGCTACACCGGTGTAGCACTTTTGCACCGAAAATGTTCGTTTTTGATTTTCGTGCTGCACCGGTGTAGCACTTTTTCTGCACCGCTCATGATAGTGCAGCACTCAAAAAGTCGGGAGTGTAGCAGGTGTACACCGCGTCCACCAATCAGCGTTTGCAAAGTTGTCAATATTTTGGTTTTTATACACGCACACCAATGCAACTACACCAAAAACGTTCGTTTTTTCAGCGACAAGTGTAGCACGAAACGGTGTAGCACCGCCGCAAAAACGAAAACGACATTAGTGTTTTCATCGTGTATTGGTTTGCAACCTTACTCAAGTGAAGATTCAAATCCTTACACAACATTCTGAATGAAATTTATTCTGGATTTTATTAGCCTGGATGTCTGTTCTCTGTGGTAAAAGCTTTTCATTTCGAGAAATTTGAGATTCGAGAACGCACTCCTTGCGGGTAATCTATTGCACACAGTGCCCTAGTGGTCAAAAGAGCTGTAAATTAGGTTAAGTGATTGAAGAATGGAACACGGTTGAACATTTATCTTCAAAGTGAAATAATGCTCAACCCTCAAGTGATTACCAACCGCGCGAGTTACGAAAGGTTAGACTAATTCTGGAGCTCGATTTGAATAGGTCGTATGTGCTTTTGTCGATTAAAAATTCGATCAGTTGGATTCGCTTATTATAGCGAAAACCGTTGAAATTGAGCAAAGTATACATACAGCAGAATCCTCACAAAACAGGCTTCCTGTTCCATCATTAAAAGTTTGCAAAATGTCTGCCATATTGCTACAATGACTAAAATAAACTGATCGAATTTTATATCGACAAAAGCACATACGACCTATTCAAATCGAGCTCCAGAATTAACATCTTAGGAATGCTTTCAGTGAAATGGATCACATAGCAACTTTGATCAACACATCACTCCGCCGATTTGAATTTTCCCTGCGTACATTGTTTAGGCCTTTTAGGTCCGTTATGCATTTATTTACGAAGGTTGGACAACAATGAACCGAAAAATCAGCTGATTTGAGACTTGAAATGAAAGGGCCCATTTTGATATATAAAAGTCGGTATCTCATTCCAGCCTTTGTCCTACGTCAACATTGCGTTTATATCTCAGACATTACCCACCCCTAGTTTTTGTTCTCGTATAATCCTCAGTTTACGCTTACCCAACTTTTTGACTATAACTGCTTGAATATATATTTAATATATTGAAACAATTCTTTCAGGTTTCTTCAAAATGATCAACAGCAGGTACTGACCCTTTTCGATATCAACACAACAGAGCATGACAAGCTTTTTGGATTGTCGAAACTATATTCGCTAACAATGCAGGTGGAGAATGGGTGTGTTATTCTAAACAAAACAAGGTAAGCTAGCATTCATATTTTAAGCATTCCAATAATTTCATGTTTCCGTCGTTTTTTTTCGCAGTAATACAATGCAGTCGGTACGTGTGGATCATACCCATTTTCCTAAACATATTGCGGATTTTAAACGCCGTTGCTATGGAGATACTGAAGATCTTCATTTAACAAATTTACCTGAATAGTCTAAATGAAGTCAGCTTGTAAATAAACCGTATTCTACTAAATTGATAAGAAATAAAATATAAGATAACATTTTTGTACAATGTTCAACTGTAACCCGTGGTTACAATTTTGTTCTATATTTATGTACACCACTGTGTTTTGGATCATTTTAATTTGTTTGTTTTTATGAATTTTTATTTGATATTTATTTAGTTAAAATTAGGGAAATAAATTCGTATATATATATATTGTATCGGTGAGGCATTTGACCCCAATCTCCCCACACTGAAATAAATTTTAGAGTAAAATTAACCATTCAACCATGTTTAATCTTACCATGCCCAAAAATGGTAATTACGAATATGTTTTTGATCATGAACACTATGTTTTTCTTGGAATTACCATGACCTGACGTTCTACCGAATAGTAATCATTACTATCAAACATAGTCATTTTGATTATATCATTCGTGTTTGTCAGAACTATTCTTATGTTTGCTTATCACCATTTCCATGTTTAGTTGAAACAAATTCCATTGTCAACCAGTTTTTCCGCATTTTTTACAGAGTATTGAAGAAGTTGGTGGCTAGGTTGGTAATTTCTTTTAGATATTTTTGTGTTGAAAACATCAAATTTAAGAACTATTGCCAAATAAAGTTAGTAATTGTAGTTAGTCCATCGTCAAACACTTTGTTCAAATTTGCTAACGAAATTTTTATAATTTAAACTTTAGGACCCGCACCGCCTTGCTCTGATCGATATTCCTTATACAAAACCGGAGACAAATCTTGGCATCTTCAGAAAGAAAAGGCTTCCCCATTGCAACTGGTATTGAGCCGATCGTTCCGCTACTGGTGAAAGTAGATCGGAAAAGGAACGTACCTCAATTTTTCCCGATAAACCTAATCAAAGGATCGATTGAACATAACCACATTTTTTCCACCAGTTCAAGCATATCGTGCTCCTTTTTCCGCTGGTCACACATGTCATGCCCCCGAAAACCAATCCGAGCACCAGGACGTGGAACAACTACAACATCAACGCAAACTATAGAAAGGATCCTTGAATTCTCAAACCATTCCGGGCGTGCTTACATCCCCCGGCAAAACCAGGACCCTGCCAGGATTAGAAAAATCATCACTGCATCAATGCTTGAACAACTACCGAACCGATGTCGCATCCTTTCTAGCAGCACAAGTTCCCGGACAGCGTCGCCCACTCCCAGCTTAGGCATCCTCCAGATATATCATCCAATTCGGGAAACTACCTACTATTGGAAGGGTACTTTCACAGTTTCGCAGATTATGATTCGCCAAAAAACCAAGCTGGCCAAGAAAACTCCACCTCAACATTATCCGGAAAATATGCATTGACGTGTTTATTTTTTTCGTAACCCAGTAGTCAGTACATAATATATCTTTTTTCTTTAATTAAATTGAGTTTATTTATCTTTCTGAAGTTTTTAAAAACGTATAAAAGGAGATGACACTTACCACATGCATAGTAATTTGAACCGTACTACGATGGTCAAAAATACTATGCCACTTGTCACACGCATGGTCAAATGAACTATGGAAACATATTCGAAATTACTATGAAATGTAAATAAACAGCGACATGGTAAATTTAACCCTGCTCATAGTAGTTTCAAAAATTAATTATGGTCTACGAAAATCAAGTAGTAAAGATGTTTTAATTTGACCCTCTATTTGGTCACCGTTACCATGTCCTTTTTTTCAGTGCACCCCATTGCACACATCGAAAGCAGCAGCAGCAGGAGAAACAATCGAGTGCGGTGTGAGGTGTTGTTTTGTTTTTGACCAGGGGAAAGTTACGAACCGCGAAACGCGACGGACACGATTTCGTTCCCCGTTTTATTTCACCGGGAATAAGTGCAATTAAATCTCCGTGTCGTTTTTTTGGCTGGATGGTTGTTCCCAGCAACGTCGGGAGTGCGCTTTAAGAGTCCCCAAAAGTGCCGGCCCGCGGTTCGGGAACATTTTAGTGCAGTGGAAAAGTGCTGTGCTAGGGTGAGGACCACCGCCGTTTGCGGTTCGCAAAGTGTCCAAAATCCCACCGTCTTCGCTACACGGGCTCAGCCAATAGAGCTTTGTCTCGCCCGTGTAGCTAATTGTCAAGGAAGACGAAGCAAGATAGCACAAAGGGGCGTGCTATTCTTGGGTTGGAAACTGCGGTTTCTGCCGGAACTGTCTACGGCGAGTAGGCAGTTCGGTGTTTAATCACCACCGTCGCTAGGGGGGGTCCGATAAAGGAGTCAATCTCCTCCCCCTAGCTAATAGTCAATGACGGCTGCTTTGCAGCCTTAAAGTGCCCAAAGAAGAAAAGTGGAAGAAGAAAGAAGAAGAAGAAGAAGAAGGAGCTCCGCATAGACCGTGCGGGAGCGAAACAAACAGCGACCACCACCACCACCGTTTTGCAGCAAAGGCCCCAACGTGTGACCAGCGACCAGTGCCTTGGGGAGAACGGGGCAAAACACTCCTAAGGTCAGATTAGAATATAAGTATTTAAAATTGCAAAATTATTTATTTAAACATTTCATTTCATCCGAAATCCAACATTTGGTGGAGGTACCCTGCTTTAGGCCGCCCTGCCGGGTAACAGCGGGTAAAGGCTGAAAGCCTCTGCTTACACAACATGAAAGAATTGTGGGTCAAAGCGGACAGGTTCGACAGCGGATCTGCGTTGGCTGGGAGGAAATAACCCGGAACGGACACGAAATAGTTCGCAAAAGTAAAAACACGCGGTTACTCTGCTCAAAGTATAATTCGGTTTCAGTCTGTTTACAAAAGTTTAACAAAAGGTTCGGTTACAATGTTACTCAATAATAAGGTGTGTTAGGTCGCTCCACAAATGTGTGTAGAGTGATGAGGGGTGCACCGCTGTATCCTCTAATACTCCTCCTCAGCGGTATCCCCTTGGCTGCCTTGAAGGCCGATAGAAGTCGCGAAGCCATGGTGCTTCACGTTCCCCAATGGTTTGGTGAAAACGTCTGCACGCATCACCTCGCTCGTACTTAAGTACTTAAGCTTGATCACTCCTCGTTCACAGAGGTCACGGATGAAGCACTCCTTGGTGCTTATGTGCTTCGACCGCTTGCTGGTCTTATCGGACTGCACAAAGGCCAGACAACCTTGATTGTCTTCATGTACGACGGTGGCCTTCTTCTGCTTCTCGCCTAGGTCCTCTACCAAACGCCTCATCCACAACACCTGGCACGTTTCGCCCAGAGCCACGTATTCTGCCTCCATGGGCGAGAGGCTGACGCAGTCCTGACGCCGGCTCGCCCAAGAGACAACTCCTCCTGCGAAGAAGATGACAAATCCTGTGGTCGACTTTCGAGTTCCTGGATCTCCAGCCCAGTCGGAGTCGGAGAACGATTCGAGCTCAGCGCCGCCCGATCCACCGAGCTTCAACTTCCAATCGGATGTGCCTTTTAAGTAGCGAAGCACCCGCTTCGCCGCTGTCCAGTCTCTCTCGGATGGTCCATTAAACTTTCGCCCTAGGATGCCGACGCTAGCGGCGATGTCCGGCCGTGCGCAGACCGCGACGTACATTAGAGCACCCACGAGACTTCGGTACATAGTAATGTCCTTCATTGCTTCACTGTTGGTCGTGTCCTTGAGGTAACCTTGATCCATCAGCATCCGCGCTTCCTTGGCGTCCTTCATGCCGAACGTTGCAATCATCCGATGGATGTACGATTGCAAGCTCAGGCTGTATACACCTTCCGAGTCCTTGGTAATCTCCAAGCCCAGAAAATGCTTCGCGTTTCCGAGACAGTTGACGTCGAAATGTTCCTTTAGTTGGCCGTACACGCCGGGCAGCTCCTCCTCGTCGGCTCCAGCGACTATCATGTCGTCCACGTAGACGATGAGATAAACGACCCTTCCGTTTCTCACAGAGATGTACAGGCATTGATCAGCGGAGCTCGGTACGAATCCAATTCGCTTCAGCACTTCGGATAGCTTCTTGTGCCAACACCTAGCTGACTGATGGAGACCGTAGATACTCCGGCGTAAACGGCACATCATCTCCTCCTGTCCGCGGACGACGTAACCGGGAGGCTGCCGCATGTAGACCTCTTCGTTGATTTCGCCGTTCAAATACGCGGTCCGGACATCCAAGTGCTTCAGAATCAGTTTGTCCCTGCCTGCTATAGCAAGCAAAGTTCTCAACGTAGCGTGACGTATCACCGGCGCGAACACTTCGTTGAAATCCACTCCGAATCGCTGCGTATGCCCTTGTGCAACGACTCTCGCCTTCAGCCGCACGACTTTCCCAGATTCGTCCATCTTCGCCTTGTACACCCAGTGACTCCCGATGACTTTCTTGCCGGGTGGCAGCGGCACCAACTCCCAGGTACCGATTTCCTTGTGCGACGACATTTCTTCATCCATGGCCTGCTTCCACGAATCTCGCTCCAGACACTTCAACGCTTTGGTGTACGACTGCGGCTCCGTCAACGCTTGAGTGGCAACTCCTACTACGAAATCGCTGTACTTGCTAGGCAACTTGTTACTGGTTTAACGGGAAGCTCGACTACTGATCTCACCCTGGTGGCGTTCGTCGGGATCTCGTTTGATATCAAGAGGATCAATCAAAGCGGAACTAGAACTCAAGTCGAAGAGTTGCTCACATTCACTTTGATCATCATCGCTTGGCTCTCGGGGGTCGTCGGACGCCTCGTCCTCGTCCTCAGCCACGCCGTCTTCCGGCCAGTCCAATGCCGGTTCGTCTACCGGTCGCTGATCCCGTCCACCGTCCTGTGCGGAAAGCCATTCCACACCATCGTCCACCGTATCGGTTCCCTCCTCAACCGGAACACCCTCTAATCTGCACATCGTTCAAACTAAAAATGGTTCAAACGTCATTCTGCTCATGGAACGGGGTGAAACGGAACGCAGAATCAAAACAAAACAGCAAAAACGGTTACCATCAGTGTGTTTTTTGATGTCCACAGGGTTACTAGAAGTTCAAATTAAAAAACGAGCCCCGTTGGTTTGCATGAGGTGTCGTTCAAACCAACGGGGGTAGACGGTAGTGCATCCGAAAAACATCGCAACTCTGTTGACGTTTTGTTTTTGACAGATAGCGGTGCGATAACTGCAAAATTGTTGCACTTAGCGGACTTGCAGTTAAAAAGCATTGCAGTTAAACCGTTTGCACCGAGCGAACGTCTACTGTAGTATCCACCGAGCGCGAGGGCAATCTGTTCTGCAGGTAAGTAGCGGTTAGCACCGCCTCGCCCCAGTACTTTTTATCAAGCTTCGCGTCCAGCAGCATTGTGGTTGCCATCTCCTGCAGATACCTATTGCGCCTCTCCGCCACCCCATTCTGTTGTGGCGTGTAGGGGGTGGGGAACTGGACCTTGATCCCCTCCTCGGCAAAGAACGTCTGAAGCTTCTTGTTGTCATACTCGCCGCCTCCGTCAGAGCGGACGACTCGCGGTTTCCTACCAAACAAGTTTTGCACGTACATATTCGATGATCTTGTCGGCAGCGTCCGACTTCCTGGCGAGGAGATACACGACCGCATACCTGCTGTAGTCGTCGATGATGGTCATCAGGAATCGGTTGCCGCTGGGTGTCGCCGTTCGCATGGGCCCGCACAGGTCTGTGTGGACTAAATCCAACACCTGCGTGGACGCCCTCTCCGCCGTTTTCGGAATCGGTGTCCGAGACAGCTTTCCTTCCAGGCACGTTTCACAGCTCAACCGCTTCCACAATCTTTCAGCTTCATACCAGCCACTAGCTTCTCTTTGTCCATTCTGTTTACACTCGACGGATCGCGGTGGTCGAAACGACGATGCCACTGGTGTTGACACAGTTCGTTGTGCTGCTTCTTCTCGGCTTTCATCACTGTTTCAACCGTCTTCAGGTGGTACAGGCACGGTAAAGGCTGGGTATGCTGCGCAATTCAGATCCCATTGTGATCCACTAGCCTCTGCCCAGCAACTCCTATCCCTACCTCCACGCGGTACCGGCCGGTAACTATGAGCAACCTTAGGGAAGATCGGGTAACCAACCCCGGTGGGAACTTTGGTCGTAGGCTGACAGGGAAGGGGGGGTTTGCTTCGGCAAACCTGAGCGTCTGTTCTCCAGGAGGAGCGGCTCACAACAGCGTCTGATCCCCATGTTAGGGGCGGCTGATCTACGTCCGAGTGCCAGGGAAGGACTCTAAGCTCAACTGTGCACTATGGTCCTCCGGAAAGTAGGGGGTTGGTGTCAGGCCCTACGAGCCAGCCGTAAAAAACCATTGTAACGGAAAATCAGCAACAGAATAATACGAACCGAGACCAACGGCAACGACCCCAGCGAACAAAAAGGACTTGCGATTGGAAACTCGGTACGTGGAACTGCCGATCTCTCAACTTCATTGGGAGCACCCGCATACTCGCCGATCTACTGAAGGACCGCGGGTTCGGCATCGTAGCGCTGCAGGAGGTGTGTTGGACAGGATCCATGGTGCGAACGTTTAGAGGTAATCATACCATCTACCAGAGCTGCGGCAACACACGCGAGCTGGGAACAGCTTTCATCGTGATGGGTGATATGCAGAGGCGCGTGATCGGTTGGTGGCCGATCGACGAAAGAATGTGCAGGTTGAGGATCAAGGGCCGATTCTTCAACTTCAGCATAATAAACGTGCACAGCCCACACTCCGGAAGTACTGATGATGACAAGGACGCATTTTACGCGCAGCTCGAACGCGAGTACGATCGCTGCCCAAGCCACGACGTCAAGATCATCATAGGAGATTTAAACGCTCAGGTAGGCCAGGAGGAGGAATTCAGACCGACGATTGGTAAGTTCAGCGCCCACCAGCAAACGAACGAAAACGGCCTACGACTCATTGATTTCGCCGCCTCCAAAAATATGGCCATACGTAGCACCTTTTTCCAACACAGCCTCCCTTATCGTTACACCTGGAGATCACCACAGCAGACGGAATCTCAAATCGACCATGTTCTGATTGACGGACGGCACTTCTCCGACATTATCGACGTCAGGACCTACCGTGGCGCCAACATCGACTCCGACCACTATCTGGTGATGGTCAAACTGCGCCCAAAACTCTCCGTCATCAACAATGTACGGTACCGGCGACCGCCACGGTACAACCTAGAGCGACTGAAGCAACCGGATGTCGCCTCAGCATACGCGCAGAATCTCGAAGCCGCGTTGCCAGACGAGGGCGAGCTCGATGAGGCCCCTCTAGAGGACTGCTGGAGTACAGTGAAAGCAGCCATCAACGACGCAGCCGAGAGCACCATCGGGTACGTGGAACGGAATCGACGGAACGAATGGTTCGACGAAGAGTGCAGAACGGTTTTGGAGGAGAAGAACGCAGCGAGGGCGGTAATGCTGCAGCAAGGGACTCGACAGAACGTGGAACGTTATAAACAGAAGCGGAAACAGCAGACCCGCCTCTTTCGGGAGAAAAAGCGCCGCCTGGAAGAAGCGGAGTGTGAAGAAATGGAACTGCTGTGCCGTTCCCAAGAAACACGGAAGTTCTATCAGAAGCTCAACGCATCCCGCAACGGCTTCGTGCCGCGAGCCGAAATATGCAGGGATAAAGACGGAGGCCTCTTGACGGACGGACGTGAGGTGATCGAAAGGTGGAAGCAGCACTTCGATCAGCACCTGAACGGCGTGGAGAACGTAGGCACGGGAGCCCACGGCAACGGAAGGAACGACGAAGCCAGTGCAGCGGAGGACGGAAATGAACCAACTCCCACGCTGAGGGAAGTTAAGGATGCTATTCACCAGCTCAAAACCAACAAAGCAGCTGGTAAGGATGGTATCGCAGCTGAACTCATCAAGATGGGCCCAGAAAAGTTGGCCACCTGTCTGCATCGGCTAATAGTCAGGATCTGGGAAACCGAACAGCTACCGGAGGAGTGGAAGGAAGGGGTAATCTGCCCCATTCACAAGAAAGGCGACCATTTGGAATGTGAGAACTTCAGGGCGATCACTATTTTGAATGCTGCCTACAAAGTGCTATCCCAGATCATCTTCCGTCGTCTGTCACCTAAAACAAATGAGTTCGTGGGAAGTTATCAAGCCGGCTTCATCGACGGCCGGTCGACAACGGACCAGATCTTTACCGTACGGCAAATCCTCCAGAAATGCCGTGAATACCAGGTCCCAACGCACCACCTGTTCATCGACTTCAAAGCGGCATACGATAGTATCGACCGCGCAGAGCTATGGAGAATCATGGACGAAAACGGCTTTCCTGGGAAGCTGACTAGACTGATTAAAGCAACGATGGACGGTGTGCAAAACTGCGTAAGAGTTTCGGGTGAACTATGCAGTTCATTCGTATCTCGCCGGGGACTGCGACAAGGTAACGGACTCTCATGTCTACTCTTCAACATCGCGCTGGAAGGTGTGATGCGACGAGCCGGGCTCAACAGCCGGGGAACGATTTTCACAAAATCCGGTCAATTTGTGTGCTTTGCGGACGACATGGACATTATCGCTAGAACATTTGGAACGGTGGCAGAACTGTACACCCGCCTGAAACGCGAAGCAGCAAAGGTCGGACTGGTGGTGAATGCCTCAAAAACAAAGTACATGCTGGTAGGCGGAACCGAACACGACCGGATCCGTCTGGGTAGTAATGTTACGATAGACGGGGATACTTTCGAGGTGGTGGAGGAATTCGTCTACCTCGGATCCTTACTGACGGCTGACAACAACGTGAGCCGAGAAATTCGGAGGCGCATCATCAGCGGAAGTCGGGCCTACTACGGGCTCCAGAAGAAACTGCGGTCGAAAAAGATTCACCCACGCACCAAATGCACCATGTACAAAACGCTGATAAGACCGGTGATCCTCTACGGGCACGAGACATGGACCATGCTCGAGGAGGACCTACAAGCACTCGGTGTTTTCGAGCGACGCGTGCTAAGAACGATCTTCGGCGGCGTGCAGGAGAACGGTGTGTGGCGGAGAAGGATGAACCACGAGCTCGCTGCACTTTACGGCGAACCCAGCATCCAGAAGGTGGCCAAAGCCGGAAGGATACGGTGGGCAGGGCATGTTGCAAGAATGCCGGACAACAACCCTGCAACGCTGGTGTTTGCAACGGATCCGGTTGGCACAAGAAGGCGTGGAGCGCAGAGAGCACGATGGGCGGACCAGGTGGAGCGTGACTTGGCGAGCATTGGGCGCGACCGAGGATGGAGAGCGGCAGCCACAAACCGAGTATTGTGGCGTACTATTGTTGATTATGTCTTGTCTTAATGATGTTGAACAAATAAATGTATGTATGTAGGCTGTCCGATCGGGCGCCCTTCACTTTCACTTGCCCCGATTGATCACAAATGTCACAATAGTCCTTGCCGAAAATCACCACAAAGTCCTTAGCAGCCAACTTCGCCACCGAAATCAAACTGCTGTTCAACGACGGCACAAAAAGTACTTCCGTGAGAGTAATCTCCACTGCACCAGTCAGCACACAGGTACCGCACCCGGCCGATCTTACTACACTTCCGTCCGCAAGAATCACTTCAAGAGCGCTCTCTTCACTGAGCGAGGTGAACACACTTCTGTCGTTGCTCATGTGGCTGCTAGCCCCGCTGTCCACAACCCAGCAACTGTGCCTCTTCTCGCCGGCCATTAACAGCACCGCACTAGAATTCTTCTCCGTGGTCTGCTTGGCCTTCGGGCGATCACTTTTCTTCTTAGGTTCTTCTTCTCGCTCTTCACTTTTCTTCAGGGCCTGGAACCGCAAGCAGTCCCGCTTCATGTGGCCCTTCGTCTTACAGAAGAAGCACTCGATCTCGGATTTGTTTTTCACCGCACTGTGCGACTTCACGCCGCTCTTCATCTCTTTGGCCTCGCCGGACGTTCCGTGGCCAGATCGCTCCTTCCTGCGCTCGTACTCGTCCAACAATAGACTACCCGCTTTGCGCACAGCCACAGTTGATCAGCAGGAGTAAATCAATTTAATTTTGTATGGCGAAATGCATCTAAACTCCAATTACTTGAAATACAAAGCTTTTCCCAAAAAAATATTTGGTAGGCTTAATAGTGGTCACCATTGTGCACAACCACTACCAGATATTTTTTCGAATAATGTGTTCCACTTTGAAGAATTTGCCTTTAGATGATATTCGTCATACAATATTTTTGCGATTTACTTTTAGCGATTTTTCGCGCATAGAAGCTAGCTCCACATTGGTCGATGCGGAGAGTAGGAAAACAGCCGATGTAGTTAATTCATTTGGATCGCACCAGCTCCACTGTCAGGTCTTCGTCCGGCCTGCTTTTTAGCGCCGTGACAAGCCCGCTGTAGTAGTCCGGCAGGCTCCTCAGGATCATAGCGATCTTCAGTTGATCCTCTAACTCCTGCCCGGCGTTCTCCAGCCGATTAGAAAGGTCGTCCAACTCGAAGAGATGTGCTTCCAAATCGCCGCCCTCGCAAGTTCAGGTTGCATAACTTTTTGAGAAGGGATACTCGAGAAGTCACAGTGACTTTTCCGTGATATTTCTGGAGACTATCCCAGAAATCGCGGGCCGATTCCGCCGCCTTGACGAGGCTGTATTGGTTCTCCTCAATACACAGCCCCATCGTCGCGCGCGCTTCCGGTCATCACGGGTCCATTGAGCCGTGGCGGGCTCGGGCTTGACTCCATCGATGATGTAGAAGAGCTCCTCCCTGGTCAGGAGCATCTCCATCCTGAATTTCCAGGATGACCGTGTTGTTCAACTTCGTGAACTTGCTGATGGGATCCATCTTCACCACACGAACGTAACCGCAAACCGACAACAACGAATCGAACAACTTTTGCACTGAATGCAACCATGACTCCGCCGGCACCAACGAACACACCGACGCGACGCCTTCCCCGTTCCAAAACGCCGAACTACCGCGGAACTTTTTCCACTTTTCGAGCGAAAAACACAACTTTTCCTCGCAACCGCCACCGGGCCCGTAACCTGTGGGTCAAAGCGGACAGGTTCGACAGCGGATCTGCGTTGGCTGGGAGGAAATAACCCGGAACGGACACGAAATAGTTCGCAAAAGTAAAAACACGCGGTTACTCTGCTCAAAGTATAATTCGGTTTCAGTCTGTTTACAAAAGTTTAACAAAAGATTCGGTTACAATGTTACTCAATAATGAGGTATGTTAGGTCGCTCCACAAATGTGTGTAGAGTGACGAGGGGTGCACCGCTGTATCCTCTAACAAGAATTACTGAAACAGGAGAGCTCTCGAATAACATACTTGAAACACTGGGGAAAAAATACAAACAAGGTTCTTCTGCTAGTCGTGAGGTGAGAGTGTCGATTACCCCCGAGTCAAGTGAGACCTAGGATAGGATGCGTCACGTAGTCAGCTGATTTGAGACCATTTTGCTGTCAAACGGAGACCAGCTGCTGATTGGTCGAAATTGATACCCGTTTGCTGCGATTAGATCGTTTTGTTATTAGTTTGGCCGTGTTACTAGTTTGTAGGTTTAGCATGTGATACCAATATTCAAAATCATTATATTTTTGTATTCGAGTTTTATCGACAAAGATGTCAGCATTCAAACATTTTTAAGTGGCTCCTATGTCTGAAAATATATAAATATCATTAATTTGATGAAAAATCAATTTAATTTTTGGTATTGTGGATTTACCGGCTACTTGTATTCTACCGGTTACTTAAGTAGCCGTTTCAAAGTAGCCGTTTTCATATAAAAATCAACTTGATTGTCAAAAAATGAATGTCGCTGAGTAGCTAGTGGCAACGACCCGGATAAAAAATTACCATTCATTACATGGTAAATATTATTAACATATGACTGGTTTTATTGTTCACAATAAAACACATAGTAGATATATTGTTACTTTTTACAATAGAAATCAATCCAATATAGTTCGTACAATAAGTGAACATTAGCTTTATTAGTGACTAATTGATTCGATTGTTTTTCAATAGTTCTATAATAATTTAAAGTTACTATCAGTAAAAATTAATTTAAGTTGTTTTTATATAGTTGCAAAAGTGCCTGCAAAATTCTCATGGACTTTTTATTAAAAAAGAGTTTATTTCTCAATTACGCTTAAAAACAATTCGTAACAAATGAATAACAATAAATATAATTGTTACTTGGATCATGTTTGTATAATCAAATACAAAATCAATTGACATATTTTTTTATAGTTTTCGTTTTAAATTTGAGTACAGTAGATGTTTCGGTTATCGAATGTTATTCGATAAAACTTCAACCACAGAGAACAGACGTCGAAGCTCATGCAGTGCAGTTGTGTAAAGAATTGCAACGGTTGTTTTGAAATAACTGGCAATGTGGCCATTACGCGGCGCTGTCTCATTCCGAATCGCGGTGCAAATTCGCCGATGTTTTATCTTTTGGCGCTAGTGTCACCAAGCGTGCACCCCAATATAGTTTCACTGGGAGAATGAGTTAATTTACTAGGAAAATAATAATTGTATTGTTGTTCAACTTATTTCTAATTGAAAGTAGTGAAACTAACTTTCAATGATTTGCTCAAATGTTGTTACTGAATTAGTGAAATAATCATACACATCTTGTTATTTGAGCAAATACAGCTCAATCTCTGAGTAGAAATATTTATAGGTGCGCTAGTGAAATGTTTCTTAATTTAGCGCCATCATGCTGTCAGAAGGAGTTTTTAGGTGGGAAAGTCACCGTCGATGTCGCTACTGCGCTTGATTTTTCTTTAGACAAGATTTTCAAGCAATTTTGTTCGAGCATGTTCGTCTGTTCTCTGTGCTTCAACGACTGACAGACGTCAAGCCGTGTTGACAGAGGAAGATCTCAATGAATAAAAACAACGACAAGAAAAAGATGAACAATGATTTTTCTAATGTTTTTCAATAATAAAGGAATCTAGTAAATAGTAAAACTACCATTGATAACAATACAAATACAATTTGTCTAATGGGGTCAATTGAACCGATGTTAAAATAAACATGCAATAATATTTGTTGTTATGTAAACAGATTTCGCCTTTGAAAAACCAAAGAATTCATATTTCTCGGTAACATTTTTCTTCAGCATTTACAGATACTAATGGCCACATGAATTGTGAACGATTTATGGTATGGACCATACGACCTGAGGTCTGACTTGTGATATTTGGCAGTTGTTTGAAAAGATTGATAATAGATCTTATCAACAGCTGCCAAGCAACACATACCAGACAGACATCAGAGTGTTTGACCCTTATCATAAAATGTGCATATCATTCTGGCAGCCGTTAGTGCTCGTAAGTGCTGGATATTAATGTTAGCGGGAAGTATAAAGCGAAAACTGCTTACAAATAACAACAATTATTATTGTATTTTTATTGTAACAACGATTCATTTGACGCCATTCAATTAATTGTATTTATATTGTAAGAACAATGAAAAAACATTAAGATATATTGTTTTCTTTTGAAAATTTCTTTAAAAATGTCTCATAAAAACACAATACATTCTATTGTTTTTCGCGAAAAAGTGTATGAAAATTTTCTCAAAATTTTATGGTTAAGATACATAACGACCACTATTTTTTATTGTAAAAGTGCCATTTACCATTCGCCGAATGGTATAGAACAATAGGGATGATGGTGAGTGTGCTGTGTAAATTACAATACGTTTAATGGTGAATATTTCTAGATTGAGTTTAAATAAGGGCGAAAGTAACATGAGAGAGTTCTCTTCATCGACTCTCTCTTCTTCAAATTTAAGTGACAAGTTGCAAGTATTGTTGAACTTTTTGGTCATAAATCGCTAGGTTGCGATGCAATCTAGCGTCTGAGTATAAAAAAGTTCGATTGAATTTGCATCTTGTCACTTTAATTTGCAGAAGAGAGAGTCAATGAAGAGAACTCTCTCATGTTACTTTCGCCCTTATTTAAACTCAATCTAGATTTTTCGAAAAAATGGTGTTGTAACAATAAAATTTATCGTATTTTTATGATATTTTTTATCAGGGGAGGAATAGCGCATACAATAAAAATGTTTAAAATCATTTCTAAGTTACTCTTTTTATAAAACGGCTACTTTGGAGGCCATACTGAAGCGACCGGTAGAATGCAAGTAGCCGGTAAATCCACAATATATTTCACTATATATCTATATATATAAAAATGCAGTAGCATACGTGGGACCGCGCATGACTCGTGAACGGAACGTCCGATTTGGGTCATCTTTGTTTTGTTCTGTTAGTTTTCACCCAAGGAAGGTTTATGAGGCAAAAAACATGATAAAATTGAGAGTTTTTGAAAATTGATCTTCAATACTGTTGTGTTTCTGTGGATGCTTCCGGTAGCATTATCGTTCCGGAAGGGAATACGACTCGGATTACGCGATAACTATTCGAAATAATAACTAAAAAACGAGTTTTATTATTAGTCAATAGCGCGACACGCGGTTTTGTATTTCGATTGTTCTAATTCAACTGACAACTATCGGATACACTGAACGAAAATATACATTTAGTTTTGTTTAATAATGATGCATACATGACATTTCCTCCCCCTCCACGCGAGGAGTACACTTTCTACGGCGAGTACCTCAGAGGGCGACGCCGTGCCCTGGTGGAACGACGCACAACGGGTGGAGAATCTTCACGACGGCCGTTACGCTCAGGACTGGTGTTTGGGGTCGAGAACCGTTCATCGGATGACTCAGACGAACCAGAAACACTTTCAGGTGAATATATAACGAAGCCACACCTCGAATTTTCAAAAGCACAAATCTGAAGAACCGAATGTCGGTTTGAGCTGAAAAGTTGATCGATGGGTCACCACCAGCGGGTAACCAATCGATCAACTTTTCAGCTCAAACCGACATTCGGTTGTTGAGATTTGTTCTTTTGAAAATTCGAGGTATTGCTTCGTCATATATTCACCTTCAGACGAGTCACGACATTCGTTCGGTGGTGGGTTATGTGACGTCACTGGATAAAAATGCGTTCGTCTTGCAGGTGCCTCACCTGATGCCAATGTTGAGTACCTTGTTTCACTTGGTGGTGTGCGTGTGCTGTCGAAGCCTCGCATTTGATCGATGTGACGTTTCAGATGTTTTCCTTCGTAAACAACATCGTAGTGCAAATCACCCAGTCGAGCTTGAACAATTCCCGGAATCCACTTGTCCATCCTGATGTTTCCCGAAAGAACGTATACCTGTTGCCCCGGGGAGAATGACCGGAACGAAGGCACAAATGCTGCTTGCTGCTTCTCGGTGACCGTTTCATCAGTTTTCTGCGGGCGCACAAGATCCAGACGTGTGCGAATGTTTCGGCCCAGGAACAGTTTTGCTGGAGAATCGCCGGTCTCAGTGTGCGGAATTTTTCGATAGTGCTGCAGGAAAATGTTGAGATTGCTTCGGAGAGTTGCGCTAGTTGTTCCCATCGCTTTGAGGCCATTTTTAACCGTTTGTACATAGCGTTCTGCTTGGCCATTCGTTGCCGGATGATACGGGGCGGAAAGTTTGTGATACTTGACCCCGCTCTTCTGCAGGAAATCCCTGAATTCGGAGGATGTGAATTGTGGCCCATTGTCAGACACCAGCGTAACTGGTGCTCCATACGTTGAGAAGAGTCCATCCAGTATTTGGATAGTGGTGGCTGCTGTAGTGGACGTGGTCATTTTAACTTCGATCCACTTGCTAAACGCATCAACAACAATGAGCAACATTGAACCAGCCACGGGACCCGCATAGTCCACGTGAATGCGCTCCCACGGAGCGCTGGGGTATTCCCAGTGATGACTGCTAAACTTTGGTGGTGTCGGTCCGTATCGGGCACATTCAGTACACGATTTTGCTGTACGTTCGATATCCGAATCGATGCCGGGCCAGTACACATAGGAACGTGCGAGTCCTTTCATTTTGACGACCCCGAAGTGAGCAGTATGCAGATCGGTTAAAATTGCCTGCCGAAGAGCAGCTGGTACGACGACGCGATGTTCGAAGAGCAAGCAGTTAGCGGCAATGGTGTATTTCGCTTCAGGTGCCTTGTATCCTACCTGCGCAAGATTGTGCCCCAGTTCCAGTTCTCGAATGATGTTTCCGAGTTGTGGATCCTTCCGTGTTTCGCGTGCAATATGCTAGGCCCGCACTGGCAACTGTTGCATTTGGAGGTGAGCAAACCGTTCAAACCCATCCTCAGTCTCTCCTTCCCCGCTAGACAAGCTGTTGACATCGGATTTAGTTGAACCACTCTGGATCCTGGAGCAGTAATCGGCGTTGACATTCAGTTTGGTTGGCTTGTAGACAACATCGAAGTTGAAGTGGGACAGGTAGTCGGCGTAGTTGGCCATTCGGCTGATGCAGAGCGTAGGGAGAGATTTTTCTGGATGCAGAATTTGCGTGAGGGGTTTGTGGTCCGTAATCAAGGTAAATTTCCGGGCATACAGATAATGAAAAAACTTCTTCACGGCCCACACGATTGCCAGGGCCTCCTTGTCGATTTGGGGATACTTCTGTTCCGTTTGGGACATCGTACAACTGGCATATGCTATCGGTCGCTCGGTGCCATTCGCCAGCCGATGCGACAGAACTGCTCCAAGTCCGGTCTTGCTCGCGTCGGTTGCCAAAATGAGGGGTAAAGATGGGTCGTACTGCATCAAAACTTGTGGGGACACCAAGGTTTGCTTCAAATCTTGATATGCTCTCTCGGCTTCAGAGGTCCACTCGAATGTCTCGGCGGATAGCATATCTCGCAAGCTTCGTGCCCTAGCTGAAAGGTTCGGAATGAAGGAGCTATAATATGTTGCCTTACCCAGAAACAGCTGTAGATCCTCGGGTGTCTCCGGGCGTGGTGCATCACGGATTGCTTCGATGTGTTTATCGGACTTGTGGAGACCGTGTCGGTCGATGCGATGACCCAGACATTCCAAGGAAGTAACACCAAAGATGCATTTGGATCGATTGAGCCGCAGTCCATTTTGCTTCAACCTGTCCAAGGTCGCTGTGAGGGCCCGTATGAGTTCGTCGAAGTTCTTCGCTGCTACGATGATGTCGTCGTAAAAGTTGACCACGTTCTCCAATCCATGGAGGATGGATTCCATGCGCCGCTGCCATATAGCCGGAATATTTGCTGCACCATATACAGCTCTCGTTGGGCGGATGAGTCCGTGCGTTACAGTATTCAGCGTGAGTACATGGCGGAACTCACTGTCGATCGGAAGATGCGTATAGGCGTCGGTGAGGTCCAAATGACAGAACAAAGAAGCTCCCTGGAGTTTGTTGAAGATAGCTTCGACCTTCGGAATTGGATGCTCGTCGATGATCATTCGTGGATTGACGGTAGGTTTATAGTTGCCAGTGATACGAATGCTCCCGTTCTTCTTGACCACGATGTGTGTTTGCGACGCCCACTCCGAATAGTCCACCTTTTCGTAGAATCCAGCAGTGATTTTCTTCTCAATTTCGGCTGCATAGCGATCGCGTAACGCCAGGGGTACATCTCGTGCTTTGACAAATATTGGAGTGGCACCTGGTTTCAGGTGCACCCTTGCCGGTGGTCCAACCAGCTTTCCCGGAACATCACTGAAAACGTCTTCATAGTTTGTCAGCAATTCTGCAAGTCTGGTTTCCTCACTTGGATTCAATTCGGTGGACATCAACGCGTTGATGGATGGGGATGAGGTGAACATCCGGTTCATATTTATCTGGTCAACGAACTGCGCAATCCATTCTCGTCCGAAAAGAGGGTCAGATTCTCCGGCCACGACGTACACGTTCAGTCTGCGTGCTGTTGACCCGATAGATACCTGTACCGGAACACGTCCGAGACAGTTGAGACGGTGGCCAGAGTAGCTCGCAAATTGTCTGTCTGACGGCAGCAACGAAAATCCTGGCTTGATTTCCCTTAACTTCGTTTCAGAGATTATTCCACACGGCGCTCCGGTGTCCAGTTCCATTTGAAGAGGCCGGCCGTCGATCATCACGTTGATCATCTTCTTTCCAGTAGCAGTTGTATCACAGACCTGGCCCAATGTCTGCACTACGTCGATTTCGGGTGCTGGATTCTCTGACGACTCAACTTGATCAGTGGAAAAGCTTTGGTACGATGATCTCGCCGATCGACATACCTTGGCGATGTGCCCCTTCTTATTGCACTTGTTACACCTAGCATCGCGGAAACGACATTGACTTCTCAAGTGCTGTCCGCCACAACCGTTGCAAAAGTTGGATCCTCCCTGATTACTGCTACTGCGTTTTTCTTCGTACGATGAGTCTCGTTGATAGCGATGCTGTTTTTGTTGCGTTGAAGCTGCGTAGTGACCGGCCTTTTTGGTTCTTGGAGCCTCGTATCCAAGCTTGTTTGTGTCTTCCGGGATCGCTGACGATATCCCTGTCTTGACTTCCCGTGCCGTGTTACGGGTTGCTTCCAGTGCATGGGCGATTTCGTATGCTTCTTTGAACGAGTCCGGATCTTTCGCGATGATTTCGTCACACATATCCCGTGATTCAAGTCCGTGCAAAAACTGTTCAATTAGCATCCGATCGAGGAAACCGCCGTATTCGCAATATGCAGAACCCTGCTTCAGACGTAGAACGAATTGGGCGACGGTTTCGTCTTTTTGCTGTACAATGTGACGAAACTTGATGCTTTCCACAAACTTGTTTTTGGTACGATCGAAATGGTCGGTGAGAGTGGAACGCAAATCCGGGTAGTCGATCGCTGCAGGGTCGGCGGGGCTGACTAGGAACTTCAGTGCATTGTTGAGCTCGGCGCCCATATGCACTCGGGCATAATTTGCGTACTGGTCGACCGGAATGTGGCTCAATTGAAGTGCCCATTCGAACCGATTGAAGTAATCGGCGACAGACGATTCTTCCGTGGAGCGGTATTCCGACATGGAAAACTGGGGTACCTTCGGGGCTGCGGCGATTGCGTCACCGGCCGGGTTCAAGGCGGCTGCTTGTTGGATGGCACTTCCGATTGATGCTTTCAGAGCCTGAGCGATCATTCCGGACAGTGCCGCCATGAGTTCTGGAGACGGCTCAGCCATCTTGCTTTCTGGGCGAATGTGCTTCTACGGGAGATTCTAACCTCTATACTGGAGCGCTGGAGGTTTTTCGAAGCAATCCCACTTCTGACACCAACTGTTGTGTTTCTGTTGATGCTTCCGGTAGCATTATCGTTCCGGAAGGGAATACGACTCGGATTACGCGATAACTATTCGAAATAATAACTAAAAAACGAGTTTTATTATTAGTCAATAGCGCGACACGCGGTTTTGTATTTCGATTGTTCTAATTCAACTGACAACTATCGGATACACTGAACGAAAATATACATTTAGTTTTGTTTAATAATGATGCATACATGACAAATACACTTTGAGACCGGGGACTTGGTCTTGGATAGAAACTTGAAACGTCAAAAAACGCAGTAGGCAAGACAAAGTTTGCCGGGTACAGCTAGTATAAATATAAAAATGCAGTGGCATACGTGGGACCGGGCATAACTTGCGAACGAAAGGTCCGATTTTGGTCGTCTTAGTTTTGTTCTGTTACTTTTCACCCAAGGAAGGTTTATGAGGCATAAAACATGGAAAAGTTGGGAGTTTTTGAAAATTGATTTTCTATACATTTTGACCGGGGACTTGGTCTTGGCTAGAAACTTGAAACGTCAAAAACGCAGTAGGCAAGACAAAGTTTGCCGGATACAGCTAGTTTCACTATAAATTAAGGAATCTTTCGTTAGAAATCAATCTTGCAAGTTATGCTATTCCAGATGCTATTAATAATTTACGGTGCGAAATATGCATTCAAATTTCAATTGTTAAATTTAAATCGTTCGGAACATTTGGAACAAAGAAAAGTAGCAGCACTGGATTTCCATCGTTGACGAAATCGAACGAAAAAATAACAAGGCAGGTGAATTTATGTTGTCACATCCTATCCTAGGGTGAGACGCATAATAAATTGATTGATGCACCAAGCGAAAAGAAGAAGAAGTTTTGACATCCAAGCGGTGTGCCGTCGATTAGATCCTCGTCGCTGATTGGTCGATGGATGTAAACGGCACACCGCTTGGATGTCAAAACTCTTCTTCTTACCGCTTGGTGCATCAATCAATAGTTTATTTTACGAAACGACAACAGTGTTGATATTGAAATTAACACTCACGGGCTTGGGCGCAACCTCCTGTCAAATTTTCATTCATGAAATGAACGATCAGCTGATCCGAAACGTCTCGTAAAATGGCTCATTACGCCTAAATGGCTACGCATAAATCTAATAGAAGACTTTTGACACCTTAGAGCCGATGCATACGAGCGTTAATTGACGCTGCGTGAATTCACGCTGCGTCGCCGCAGCGTTCCTGTGGGGCATATGCGTTGACATTGCGTGCCGCACACGGTGCGGCGCGTTTGCGATGCGGCAGCGTTGCGTTCTCGTGTGCATTCTCCCTAGAAATCCTCTACATAGAGATGAGCGGAAGTTACATACGTCGATTCGGCAACGCTGTTTGTTTTGTTTACAACAGCTGCCAACACTTGCTACAAAGCTAGATGTTCAAACTTTGTGCGTGACTTCGTTGTGGTTCAAGTTGTTTTGTTTACATTTTCTAATTATGGAAGATTTTTTTTTTCAAAATTTTGTTGAAATAGCGGAGCAATCGAAGAAATCTGAAATTCATTGCAAAAGTGTTACGCTAATCGTATCGGCAGAAGTGAATCAAGAAGCAGCAATGGAAGTTTTTTCGACAAGTTCAGCAACAAAAGTGTCGTCATAAGCATGAGCTTTTGAAAGCAGAATTAATAAATTTTTATCTTTTTACTAAACATACGTATGCCACCAATATCTCGATATTAAAAATAAATAATTTAAATTTATTTAGTTCCGATTGCAATACCGTTCAAACGACGCCTTCCTACGAACGATAAGCATGTTCATTTGGCTCACACGTTGACAGTTCTCTCTGCACGATTGGCTCACAATGGCCGCCTACGCAGATCTCTATAATGTAGGATTACTAATTCTCCCATATTTGATTGTGTGTAACTCAGGACGCACTTGCGTGCACGCTGCGTGGACGCGCCGCCCGTGTGCTTCGGCTCTTATTCGTCTCAGCTCACCTCTTACGAATCGCAGAATAAGCTTAAGGACAAGGTATTTGAAGTACATAGCTCAAAATTTCTAGAGCACAGTTTTTTAGAACCGTTGAACGGATTTGGATGAAAATGCTAACGCTAACGCTAAAGTGGTTGTCAACAGCGTGATGCATTTTAATCCAAATCCGTTCAACGGTTCTTAAAAACGGTGCTCTAGAAATTTTGAGCAATGTATTCCAAATACCTTATGTTTTTATCACCCGTCACTACAACTCAGAGTGTTACTAAACAAAACAAACAGCGTTGCCGAATCGATATATGTAACTTCCGCTCATATCTATGTAGAGGATTTCTAGTTTTCAACACAAACAGACGTAACACTTCGAACATTTTTCGATTTAAATCATAGTCACGGAAACATATTCGCCCAATGCTAAAATGACAAGGGCCACTTTCTTCACCCGGGCTTAAATTTTTAACCAGGCTTAGTAAAATTTTAAGCCGGGCTTATTTTTTTTTCTATTTCTTCACCTCGGCTTAACCACTAAACCCGGTTTAATAAAGCTACGGATTACGTTAAGCGTGGCTTATTTTAAGCGGTGCTCTGAGGTGGCTTAGCAGAGATAAGCCAGGCTTAAGGCGAAACTGGAAGCATTTCCTCATTTTTTTGGTTTTTGATTTTTAATAAAATAACGAAGCAATATTTTCAAAATCGGTTTTCGTGCACATGTAGAGTATGGATCAAGGTATCTCCTGAATTTTTCCCTGGTGGAAAAAGTTTTTCGTTTTTGCAGAAACAATTTTTTTGTGTAATTTTGTTTAAAAATGGTTTCTGCAAAAACGAAAAACTTTTTCCACCAGGGAAAAATTCAGGAGATACCTTGATCCATACTCTACATGTGCACGAAAACCGATTTTGAAAATATTGCTTCGTTATTTTATTAAAAATCAAAAACCAAAAAGTGAGGAAATGGATCCAGTGTCGCCTAGGGCCGCAAATTGCAGAGTTTGTGTTCCTTCACCTGATTCATGATCATGGATACATTTTTGAAACAGCAAAAAAATATTTTTATAAAACATGTACACTTAGGAACGATACAATTGTAAAACGTTTGGATACGGATGGAGGTGATAATAAAGAGAATGGTAATCTACAGCCACGCGTCGTCAATATACTTATTCAATCCTGATTTGGAAGTCAAAAGTACATTCGCATTGAAGTTTTTATTTCCATAATTTTAGGTCACAATAAACATATTTTTGTCTGTTATGGTTCAAGAAATATTTTTTTACAAACATAGGATGAAACTCAAAAAAAAAATCTTCTAAAATTTTTTTATACACTGATTTCTTACAAAAACTTAGTTCAAAGCACGTTTAGCCCATCGAATATTCAACATTTTGACTCATTAATTCTAAATATAAAAAGTATTATCGAAAAATGTCGATTTTGGCGTTACGTAATAAATGGATGCTGCCTAATAGGTACCAATTTTTTCCCGGTTTTTAAACTCCAAATACTTGTATTACATGAAAAATTTACCATGTAAAAAATAATAGCGTAAACTGATTAAACGTCGCGATCACCAAGGCAATCTTTGATTATTTCATTCGCAAAATCATGGAACATTTCAAATTAGCAGAAAATCATGGCAGCAATTTAATCTGTTTAAAGAGCACCCATAATGTCCTGGTATGCGATTAGCTTGTGAATACTAATACGTTTCCTCAACAAACCGGATCATGTAAGTGTTGATCACAGCAACCGGTAGTCGATGGTCACGATCTCAGCAACCACTGCAGAAGTGACAACTACTTTTTCTTTTCATTCTTATTCCAACCGCTACTGAATAAAGACATTACTCGAACCACTGCCTACTCATTAGGTTATTGGCCCTGATACGAGAAGCGAGTTTTAAACCAAGTAAAATGGAGGACGAGAAGAAGTGGATTTTCGACGGAAGGAACTACGATCAGTGGGCGTATCGGATGCGTGTATTGTTGGAAGAAAAAGGCCTTGCAAGTTGTATCGAGGAATCCATTAACGAGGAAGATTTTGCTGAACGCCCTGGAGATACTGCGGAGGTAAAGGCGAGGAAGAAGCATCAACTCGAGAAAAAATGGAAGCTTGATCGGAAGTGCAAGAGTCTGATCGTACACCGCGTTGCCGATAGCCACCTGGAATTCGTGATGGAAAGGCGAACTGCGAAGGAATGCTGGGATAGCCTGCAAGGAACTTTTCAACGTCGAGGTCTCGCTAACCGTTTGTACTATCGAAGAAGACTTGGTTTGCTGAAGTTGAGGAGCGGTACGAGCATGCAGAATCATTTGTTGGAGTTCGACAAACTATTGCGAGGACTGAAAATGACTGGTGCCAAGGTTGAAGAAGATGATGCCATCACTCAACTACTGCTCACGTTACCGGAACAATACGACGGTCTGTACACGGCGCTGGAAACAATGGCATTTGAGAAGCTGTCGATGGAATTTGTCAAGAACCGTTTGCTTGAAGAAGAAGCGAAGCGTTTTGTGAAAAACGATTGTCTCGACAAAGAACCTGGCTCGGAATCTGCGTTTGCTGGAAAGAGGTTTTCGTTCAAGTGCTACAACTGTGGGAGAGTCGGGCACAAGCGCTCGGAATGCAAAGCGAAGATTGCGGATGTTTGCGGAAAGCCACGTGAGTATTCGAAGTTTAACGGAACACGGAGAGGACGAGGAAATGTGAATTGTGCTACCGATTAAGCTGCCGATATTGCCTTCGTTGTGGCCTGCGAGCCGGAGCTAGCAACAGCAGTTACGGAGAAGACAAACGATTCTTTCCAGTGGTTTCTGGACTCAGGAGCATCTGACCATATGGTGAAAGAGAGAAGCTATTTCGAAGAACTACGCCGTTTGCCGAGGGAGATAACAATCGCCGTTGCAAAAAGTGGCCAATCGTTAATCGCCAAGTATGCTGGAACTATTCGGACCTGTGGAGAAGTAGATGGAAGGAAGATTTTCTCAGTTGTTGAAGAAGTACTCTACGTTCCTGGATTACATCTGAATTTGTTCTCCATCAATCGTCTTGTAACCTGGTAGCTCATGGGATAGGGGAATCTACAGGGTCGTTGATGGCATTTCATTCACCCCTCTACACATGCCCTGAATGGCCTTATCTCGCAGGAGCAATAGCTAAATGTAAACCTGCCCATAGAAATCTCACTACGGAGAATCGGCAAACGAATCATCTAAAATGGGGGGGGGGGGGATCCCGGATAAAAAATTACCATTCATTGGTAATACCACATGGTAAATATTATTAACATATGACTGGTTTTATTGTTCACAATAAAACATATAGGAGATATATTGTTACATTTTACAATAGAAATCAAGCCCATATAGTTCGTACAATAAGTGAACATTAGCTTTATTAGTGCCTAATTGATTCGATTGTTTTTCAATAGTTCTATAATAATTTAAAGTTACTATCAGTAAAAATTAATTTAAGTTGTTTTTATATAGTTGCAAAAGTGCCTGCAAAGTTCTCATGGACTTTTTATTAAAAAAGAGTTTATTTCTCAATAGGAGGCAATCAGTGAAGTACTAGATTGAAAGTAGTGAGCTGGATTTTTGTATGGTGAGATGATCAATTCTCCATTTCTGCAATGAAATGGTGCAAACAGCGTGGGTTATATGATTTCTTGCCTAATTTGATGCTGTTTGAGCAAAAGTTTGGGTTACTGTGTTGTTAAAGTTGCAAGAAATAAATAATACAACAACACAGTTATCCAAACTTTTGCTCAAACAGCATCAAATTACCCGGATAAGAAATTACCATTCATTACATGGTAAATATTATTAAAAAATGACTGGTTTTATTGTTCACAATAAAACACATAGTAGATATATTGTTACTTTTTACAATAGAAATTAAGCCCATATAGTTCGTACAATAAGTGAACATTAGCTTTATTAGTGACTAATTGATTCGATTGTTTTTCAATAGTTCTTTAATAATTTAAAGTTACTATCAGTAAAAATTAATTTAAGTTGTTTTTAAATAGTTGCAAAAGTGCCTGCAAAGTTCTCATGGACTTTTTATTAAAAAAGAGTTTATTTCTCAATTACACTTAAAAACAATTCGTAACAAATAAATAACAATAAATATTATTGTTGCTTGGATCATGTTTGTATAATCAAATACAAAATCACTTGACATATTTTTTTATAGTTTTCGTTTTAAATTTGAGTACAGTAGATGTTTCGGTTATCGAATGTTATTCGCTTAAACTTCAACGACTGACAGACGTCAAGCCGTGTTGGCAGAGGAAGCTTTCAATGAATAACTGAGGAAGTACTTATAGAAAACTAGCTGAAAAGCAGATTTTAGCCAAGTGAGGACGTTACGACAAGAAAAAGATGAACAATGATTTTTCTAATGGTTTCCAATTAATTAAAGATACCTAGTAAATAGTAAACTACCATTGATAACTATACTAATACAATTAGTTTAATGGGGTCAATTGAACCAATGGTAAAATAAACATGCAATAATATTTGTTGTTATGTAAACAGATTTTGCCTTTGAAAAACCAAATAATTCATATTTCTTGGTAACATTTTTCTCCAGCATTTACAGATACTTATGGCCACATGAATTGTGAACGATTTATGGTATGGATCATACGACCTGAGGTCTGACTTGTGATATTTGGCAGTTATTTGAAAAGATTGAAGATAGATCTTATCGACAGCTGCCAAGCAATACATACCAGACAGACATCAGAGTGTTTGATTCTTATCATAAAATGTGCATATCATTCTGGCGGACGTTAGTGCTCGTAAATGCTGGATATAAATGTTAGCGGGAAATATAAATTCTATGGATTTTCAAAAGCGAAAACTGTTTACAAATAACAACAAATATTATTGTATTTTTATTGTAACAACGATTTATTTGACGCCATTCAATTAATTGTATTTGTATTGTAAGAACAATGAAAAAACATTAAGATATATTGTTATCTTTTGAAAATTGCCCTAAAAATGTCTCATAAAAACACAATACATTCTATTGTTTTTCGCGAAAAAGTGTATGAAAATTTTCTCAAAATTTTATGGTTAAGATACATAACGACCACCATTTTTTATTGTAAAAGTGCCATATACCATTCGCCGAATGGTATAGAACAATAGGGGTGATGGTGAGTGTGCCGTGTAAATTACAATATGTTTAATGGTGAATATTTTTCGAAAAAATGGTGTTGTAACAATAAAATTTATCGTATTTTTATGATATTTTTTATCAGGGTAGGCAAGAAATCATATAACCCACGCTGTTTGCACCATTTCATTGCAGAAATGGAGGATTAATCATCTCACCATATAAAAATTCCGCTCACTACTTTCAATCTAGTACTTCACTGATTGCCGCCTATTACACTTAAAAACAATTCGTAACAAATAAATAACAATAAATATTATTGTTGCTTGGATCATGTTTGTATAATCAAATTCAAAATCACTTGACATATTTTTTTTATAGTTTTCGTTTTAAATTTGAGTACAGTAGATGTTTTGGTTATCGAATGTTATTCGCTAAAACTTCAACGACTGACAGACGTCAAGCCGTGTTGGCAGAGGAAGCACTCAATGAATAACTTAGGAAGTACTTATAGAAAACTCGCTGAAAAGCAGGTTTTAGCCAAGTGAGGATGTTACGACAAGAAAAAGATGAACAATGATTTTTCTAATGTTTTCCGTGTTTTCCAATAAATTAAAGGAATCTAGTAAATAGTAGACTACCATTGATAACAATACAAATACAATTAGTTTAATGGGGTCAATTGAACCGATGTTAAAATAAACATGCAATAATATTTGTTGTTATGTAAACAGATTTCGCCTTTGAAAAACCAAAGAATTCATATTTCTCGGTAACATTTTTCTCCAGCATTTACAGATACTAATGGCCACATGAATTGTGTACGATTTATGGTATGGATCATACGACCTGAGGTGTGATATTTGGCAGTTATTTGAAAAGATTGAAGATAGATCTTATCAACAGCTGCCAAGAAATACATACCAGACAGACATCAGAGTGTTTGATTCTTATCATAAAATGTGCATATCATTCTGGTGGCCGTTAGTGCTCGTAAATGCTGGATATAAATGTTAGCGGGAAATATAAATTCTATGGATTTTCAAAAGCGAAAACTGCTTACAAATAACAACAAATATTATTGTATTTTTATTGTAACAACGATTTATTTGACGCCATTCAATTAATTGTACTTGTATTGTAAGAACAATAAAAAAACATTAAGATATATTGTTTTCTTTTGAAAATTGCCCTTAAAATGTCTCATAAAAACACAATACATTCTATTGTTTTTCGTGAAAAAGTGTATGCAAATTTTCTCAAAATTTTATGGTTAAGATACATAACGACCACCATTTTTTATTGTAAAAGTGCCATTTACCATTCGCCGAATGGTATAGAACAATAGGGGTGATGGTGAGTGTGCCGTGTAAATTACAATACGTTTAATGGTGAATATTTTTCGAAAAAATGGTGTTGTAACAATAAAATTTATCGTATTTTTATGATATTTTTTATCAGGGATACTCTTACGGCACTGATCCAAGAAAAGCGAGGCTTGGAGGTTCCTTTGCGAACCCGGAGAACGGCTCAAACACAAAATGGTGAACAGATCTTAACTCTTGGTGGCTCTTTCTAAAATACGCTACACCTGAGGTTATAATTTACAATTTTATTAAGTGACGTCACAGAATGGGTACTTGCATGCTTTTTGGTTGTTCCGGATCGTTGTTGGTGGTGTAGCTGGTGGCTAGTGAGCTGATCGTGGATCGCCGATCGATGCTGATCGTGGAAGCCGGCGTCGGAAACGTCGAAGGGGTGTTCGACGGACGCATGCCGACTTCGGACAGGCCGAGCTATTGTCGGTGTTGGTGCTCGTCGGGTCGTGTAGATGGCGACTGAAGGATGGCAGGCGGTGTCGAGAATGCCTAATCGCGCCAAAGCAATGGCGGCACGGAACTACTCTTCAGAGTAACGAGACGGGTTCTGAATCGCCTCCGGAACTACAGCACTTGCACCCACTTCCGGCCCACTCATTCACGGAACTCCGCACGGCACTTCTCTGTCGGAAACTCAGGAAAAAGGAGTGGAAAAGAAAAAGGTCCCAAGCATGGACCTGGTCATCACGGATTAGTACCCTATGACGTCACTGTACCTAACCTCTAACTTCATTGATTGTCTAGTCACTTTTGTTACGTACCTTTTTCTTGTTTTGTTCTACGTTACACATTGTTTTTTGTTCATTGTTCTATTGTTTGTTTTTTGTATGGGTGGGTTTTACTGTAATTTTAACAATTAATTAGCCTTTGTGGTGTCCTAGCCCTGCGTGACCGATGACGTGGTATGTGGTGCGACCTGATGAGGAAACAACGTTGATGATGGTATGTGAGCAAGTGTGTGAGTGTGTGGGAGAGACAGAATAGCAGGGGAGAAGAGGTCGAGACTCGATGGTGATCGGACGGGCCGAGAGTGATGGGAAAAAGTGTCGGATTATTGGCTTTGAATAAATAAGTGTTGAAGTGAAAATAAGTGGTTTTTATTGATTTATTTCCTGGATCCGGACGTAACAAATTGGCGACGAGAGAAAAAAAACGGAAAGGTGAGTGATTATTTGTAGTGTTTTGGGGAGATTTTGAAACGTGAAAATTCCGCCGATGACCAAATTGGCTTGGCTTGTGCGGATGAAGAAAATGGCGCTCAAGGGTCGGTCGCTGATAAATGGGAGTCTGTATAGTTTTTTCTTCGAAAGAGAATGAAGCGGCATTACATGTGTTGATGGGTTAAGTGAAGCGGGCTGAGAAGTAGAGGTGGTAGTGAATTGGAGAGGAATGATGATGTATTGTATGCACCCGAATGTTGTGAAATGAAATAAAACATAGTTTTCATATAGAGGGGGACGTTGTTTTGATTTGAAATGATAGCAATGTGAGACAAATTTAAATGAAGCACGGATGATTTACGTCTGCTGGTCTAGTTCACAGGAGAGTCGATATAGTTATTTATGTAACGAGTTGCAAAAAGTTGATTTTTTCAGCACGAGTCGTACATTTATCCAACGAGGCTTGCCGAGTTGGATAAACACGAAGAGTGCTGAAAAAATCGAGTTTTGCAACGAGTTCCATACAGAATTTTATGCAATGATGTTTTCATTATACAACTCATTTGAGTTGCATAATGTTCATAATGCAACTCAAATGAGTTGCATAATGAACATTATGCAACTATTTTTCATTATGCAACTCATTTCAGTTGCATAATGAACCGGTACGGAAAAGTAGGTCATTATGATACTGAAATGAGTAGTATAAAATAGAAATTATGATACCGAATTGCATAAAATAGATTATTATATTCGATTTACACACCCAAACTTTATTTACAGTGCGGAATAATCATCGGACAATAGGCTCCTAAAGGCCTATCTCAATTTCTGCATAATTCGATCAAGCATTGATTAAAACGACATGTTTACTCATTTTTTAAGTATTCATATTAGGTAAAGCCCATAAAATATATTTTCAAAAATTTTAATAATTTTTGCAACACTCCTTGTTTAGCACTAAATTTTGGGTAAATATGGTTTACCGTGTATGTCAAACAGGAACATTTATTGTCAAAAGTGAGCCAATGTGGTGTCTTTTGCAACCCGCCGTTTCACTTTCGTTACGTCAAGGTTGACCTCGAATGTCAAACAAGACCTGCTCATCATTATTTTATTTTCAAGTTTATTAACTATTCTGTTATTGTTTAAGTTCGGAAAAATTACCATTGAGATCAGAAAAGCATGCTCTTTCGTGTTATGCAGCAAAACCGGGGAAATATTTTTCATTTTAGGACCCTATTAGTGCGGGGAACTGACAAAGTTTGAAAAAAATCGATTTGGGAATCGATACTTGGTGCATCAGTTTGGGAACTGATTAGAATTCGATTTGGGAATCGACTAGCATATGCAGTTTGGTGAAATCCGTAACAAATTTTGAAAACGACGTAAAATCAATGCTACACCATTGATTATACGTCGTTTTCAAAATTTGTTACTGAAATGTCAGTTTGGGAACTGACCATGTTTTGACATTGGTCGATTTGGGAATCGATTCTTGGTGCATCAGTTTGGGGAACTGATTGAAATTCGATTTGGGAATCGAATATAATGCAACATAGCGAAATGTCAGTTTGGGAATTGACAATGTTCTGAAATTCGTCGATTTAGGAATCAATTCTTGGTGCATCAGTTTGGGAACTGATTAGAATTCGATTTGGGAATCGAATATAACGCAGTTTAGCGAAGTGTCAGTTTGGGAATGGACAATATTTTGAAATTGGTCGATTTGGGAATCGATACTTGGCGCAAACGTTCGGGAACTGATAAGAATGTGATCTGGGAATTGAAGAACATGTAATCTACTAAGGGTGTGAACCATTTCGCTTGTTCGTTGAACTTTTAGTTAAAATCTGACACTTGGATAGTTATTTTGAAAATAACCCTACTCGCGAGCAGGGTTAGTCTTGACAGTTCGATAGTTATTTTTTGTTCGCAATGATTTGGCTGCGTACTGTATTTTGTTCCAAATAACTACTCCTATGTCAAATTTCAAATGGGCTACCGTCGTGGTTATTTTTTAACTTTTCGATGGCAAATAACTATCCAAGTGTCAAATTTTAACTAAAAGTTAAACGAACAAGCGAAATGGTTCACACCCTAAGATGTCCGTTTGGGAGTTGTACTTTGATTTAATGAATGTGATAAAAAAAATGCCAACGGCAATTCTCATTCATGTAGTTTGTCTGTTCTCATTTATTTCTAGATGAATGATTCCAGACCAATCGCGCAGTTCAGGTGCAATGAAATTGAGAAAGGGAAGCTTCATAAAGAGTGGGAAGTATGGAAGCAATCTCTAGAGTGTTATTTTGAGGCAGAGGAAATAACAGAGCAGAAGAAAAAACGAGCAAAGTTATTGCATCTTGGTGGCCCACAATTGCAAACACTTTTTAGAAGTTTGCCAAACAGTGAGAAGTTCCCTTTTGTGACACCGGAAAAGCAATATTATGATGTTGCAATTGAAGCATTTGACCAGTTTTTCAAACCCGGTCACCAAGATGTGCTAGAACGTCACAAATTGCGCCATATGAAACAAAATCAAGGAGAAAGATTTGCCGAATTTGTTATCCGTGTGCGTCAACAAATTAATGAATGTGGGCTGGAGCGGTATCCGGAGCAATGCGGTAAAACCCTATCAGACATAATGTTGATCGATGCTATTGTGGATTTACCGGCTACTTGTATTCTACCGGTCGCTTCAGTATGGCCTCCAAAGTAGCCGTTTTATAAAAAGAATAACTTAAAAATGATTTTAAACATTTTTATTGTATGCGCTATTCCTCGTTGCCATTAGCTACTCAGCGACATTCATTTTTTGACAATCAAGTTGATTTTTATATGAAAACGGCTACTTTGTAACGGCTACTCAAGTAGTCGGTAGAATACAAGTAGCCGGTAAATCCACAATATTGTTGAAGGTTGCCGTTCAGATGAATTACGCCGGCAAATATTGTCTATCCGGTTGGAATCAAGACCGACATTCAATCAAAAATTGTCATTTTCTTGGTCCACAAGTTTCGCAACTGTTTCGCATCTAGTGCGCTGTGCTGCTGACAACAACGGGAAGGATGCGCACTACTTTTGACATGATTAAAAAACGTCGCAAGTTGGGTCGCGTCGCGACTTGATTGTGCGAAGTCCGGTTTGGTGGCGGCCCGACAATACTACGACAAAGATCGTAGTGTAGACGAGATTGAAGAGATCGGCAGAATGCTTGAGGGTGTAGAACGGCAGGTGAAAGATTTTGAAATGAAGCCAGGCAATGAGAACACAAGTGGAAGCGTGAACAAGATCACAAGCAGAGCAGTAAGACCTAAATGGGTACCGGCGAGCTCTCAAACACCGCGGGTAGGCAAAATGAAAAGGGAGGACATTCGATGCTTCAAATGTGGTTTGATTGGGCATATCTCGACGGATGGAAATTGTCCGGCCCGAGGAAAGAAATGTAAGAACTGTGGCCGGATTGGACATTTCGAATCACAGTGCCGATTCCGAAAATTCAGAGAGCAAACCAGATTCCAAAATCCATCTTTTGCAAAAAAAGTCAGAGCTGTAGAAGAAAGGGAGCAGGTTGGACAGATCGAAACAGAGTCTCGGGAAAATGCAGCAATTACGAGCAAGCAGGAGCTGAAGACCTACTACGCCTTTTACAACGGAAATGAAACAAATATAATTCGTTGCAAAGTGGGCGGTATTGATCTGGATCTACTAGTAGACTCTGGTGCAGACGCCAATCTTGTTTCAAACACTGCTTGGGAAGATTTGAAATCGAAAGGGGTAGCTGTAAAGCACTCTGAGAAAGGAAGCTCCAAGGTCTTGAAAAGTTATGCCAGCGATAAGCCTCTGACTATTCTTGGGACATTCGTCGCGGATCAATCGCGGATATTCAAGTTGGCGGAAAGGCGGAAGAAGCGACATTCTTTGTCGTTCAAGGAGGTCAGCGTTGTTTGCTTCACGGCGAAACGACTTGGGATTCTACAAGTTGGTATCAGTATCGATCAAGTTGGTGGTAAGGTGGAACCGTTATCTAAAATTAAGGGAATACAAGTTCATATTCGAATGGATCCGGATGCCAAACCAGTATTTCAACCGATGCGACGCTTGCCGGTGTCTTTGGAAAGTGCAGTAAACAAAAAACTCACCGACCTTTTGGCCAGAGATGTGATTGAAGAGAAGAAAGGGCCGGCCGCATGGGTATCACCACTTGTGGTTGTTGGCAAGGCCAACGGTGAACCACGCCTGTGCTTGGATTTGCGCAGAGTAAATGCGTCGGTGCTACGGGAACGACACCCGATGCCTCTCATTGATGATTTTTTGGCTCGAGTTGGCAAAGGTATGATCCGAAGCAAGTTGGATGTCAAGGATTCGTTTCTTCAGCTGGAACTAGATGAGGAGTCCAAAGATGTAATGACATTCATTACAAACCGTGGCATGTTCCGGTTCAAAAGAATGCCTTTCGGACTAGTATCAGCGCCTGAGGTGTTCCAAAGAACCATGGATGAGATATTGGTGGGCTGCGATGGGACATGGTGGTACATCGACGACATCTATATCGAAGGAAAGACCAGACTGAGCATGATGCTCGGCTATCAAAGGTAGGCTAAACATGAAATCTACGACGACGAAATTCCCAAGAGGTCATGAAAATGACCGTTTTTTTCTCTTTTCTTTTAAAACGATATTCAAGTAGAATTGTCTGAATAAAGA
The DNA here is from genome assembly GCF_035046485.1 of Aedes albopictus. Taxonomy (NCBI): domain Eukaryota; kingdom Metazoa; phylum Arthropoda; class Insecta; order Diptera; family Culicidae; genus Aedes; species Aedes albopictus. The sequence goes on from NC_085138.1 coordinate 205,912,891, forward strand.
AATCTAAAACTGTATAAGTTACTATTTTATTTTTATTTTTCCGTTATGATCTAGGTATTAGCACGGCTGAAAGAGCGAAACGTCAAATTAAACTGGGAGAAATGTGTCATAGGGGTTCATGATTTGGAATTTTTGGGACATTGCATTACGCCAGATGGAATTGTACCGTCGAAAGATAAAGTGGAAGCGCTAATGTCTTTTCGCAAACCAGAGACTGCAAATGAAGTTCGAAGCTTCTTGGGCTTAGCCAATTATCTGAATAGATTTTTGCCCAATTTGTCTACCATTGACGAGTCTCTGAGAAGTCTTACGAAGAAAGGAGCACACTTCAAATGGACCGAAGAACATGATCATGCTTTCGATAAAATCAAATCAATGATGGCGAAACCTGTGGTTCTGGGATATTTTAAAGTAGGAGATAGGACACTTCTGATGGCGGATGCAGGTCCTTCGGGCTTAGGAGCCATCTTGATCCAGGTTGACGCAAATGGAGAGCATCGAGTGATTAGTTACGCTTCGAAGTCCTTAACAGACACAGAAAAGCGTTACTGCCAGACAGAGAGGGAGGCACTCTCTCTTGTATGGGCTGCCGAAAAGTTTTACGTTTACCTGTACGGAAATGAATTTGAGTTGCTTACCGACTGTAAAGCGTTAACATACCTCTTCACTCACCGTTCTAGACCATGCGCCAGAATAGAAAGGTGGGTCTTACGCCTTCAAAGTTTCGATTATACTATTACTCATGTGCCGGGTGACCAAAATCTGGCGGACGTCTTCTCAAGGTTATCAGTGATGCGGGCCATTCCATTTGATGAGTTTGAAGAAATAACGATCAGAGAAATTGTGTCTGCAGCGGCCAATGCTGTGGCTATTAGTTGGAATGATTTGGTGGCAGCATCCACCAATGATACGGAAATCCAACAAGTTCTTCAGGCTGTCCGTCAAAGTGAAACTGAGCGACTGCCAATAGAATTCAGAGTCTTTGCCAATGAGCTTTGTGAAGTTTCAGGTATACTTTTGCGTGCAGATCGAATTGTTATACCTGAAAGTTTGCGTGAGAGAGTATTGCAAATAGCACATGAAGGCCATTTGGGTATGCATATGATGAAAGCGCTATTGCGTTCGTCGGTTTGGTGACCCAAAATTGATAGAGCGGTGGAAGAGTTCGTTAAAAAGTGTCGTGGCTGTGTACTGGTCTCAGCCCCAGAGCCTCCAGAGCCAATGCATAGGAGGCAATTACCAACTGCTCCGTGGGAAGATATTGCTGTGGATTTTCTTGGACCTCTGCCAGATGGTCAGTGGCTTTTTGTAGTTGTGGACTATTACAGTCGCTTCATGGAGGTCGTAGAAATGAATAGAATAACAGCGAAGGACACCATTGGCGAACTGGCTACAATTTTTGGTCGTTTTGGAATACCTAAAACAATGAGAGCGGATAATGGACCACAATTGCGGGCTGAATGTGAAGAACTTCAAAGTTATTGCCAGGAGCTAGGAGTCGAATTAGTGAATACTACTCCGTATTGGCCCCAGGCAAACGGGGAGGTAGAGCGCCAGAATCGAACTATATTGAAACGACTACGAATAGCACATGAGCTAGGTAAGGACTGGCGAAGAGAACTACGAGCTTTCCTATTATAATATATATTATAATAATTATCCTATCATGCTACAAATCATACAGTCACTGGAAGGTCGCCATCAGAACTGATGTTCGGGAGACGAATTAGGAGCAAGCTTCCCGAAGTACCTCGTCTAGCGCTCTACGATGGAGAGGAAAGGGATCGAGACAAAATTCTGAAGGCAAAGGGTAAGGAATACGCAGACTTGAAGAGAAAAGCTCATCCAAACGTCATAGCCGTGGGAGACAAAGTAATTGTAAAACGAGCAAAGAAGGACCATAAGCTATCAACCGATTTTTCACCGGAGTTGTTTGTCGTAGTAGAGAGGAGGGGTTCGGAGGTGACGGTTAAATCTTTGTCAACGGGGAAACAATTTAAGCGTAACGTTGGCCATCTTAAGAAAACAGCGACTGAGAACAGCACGGAGAATGAGCCTTCGACCGCCGACGCTAGCTGGGAGGCAACTGCTGAAGCCGACGATGCAACGAAGCAAAACGAGTTGTCTACAAGCGAAGCTCCCAATACCGAAAAATCAGTTAAACGGAAGCGTAGTGAACCAACAAGGTATCGCGATTTTGTTCCATATTAAATTTAAAAGGGGGGAGGGATGTGGTGTCCTAGCTCTGCGTGACCGATGACGTGGTATGTGGTGCGACCTGATGAGGAAACAACGTTGATGATGGTATGTGAGCAAGTGTGCGAGTGTATGGGAGAGACAGAATAGCAGGGGAGAAGAGGTCGAGACTCGATGGTGATCGGACGGGCCGAGAGTGATGGGAAAAAGTGTCGGATTATTGGCTTTGAATAAATAAGTGTTGAAGTGAAAATAAGTGGTTTTTATTGATTTATTTCCTGGATCCGGACGTAACAGCCTTTAAGACAGACTATTTCAATATTTACACTACTAACCGTACTAACACATTTTAACACACATTCCGTACTATTTCATTTTAATACATTTACTAACAAACATTTTTGACTTTTTCACGTATGTTTAACTAACAATTTAACTGATCCTAGTTTAGAAAAGAAAACACGAATAATTAAAAAACGTTCACCAATAATTAGGTTTTATACTAAATTCACCTCAAACTACTATTTACACACGCGCGCTACTACTACTCTGTTCGAGGATCACTTACAATAAGGAGAAATCCCCCAGTTTCAGTCAGGCTTTTATAAGACCCGCCAGCTTGCATAGAGTTCTGCATATGCATTTATGCTCTTAATTTCATGTTTGCCCATCCTGTTGTAGCTAACACCATCTATGGGACGAGGTGAGTACTTTCAGGGCTGTTGTTTTGCCCGAGCTCAAACTGCTCGAGTTTGGACGCATTTCAATGGCACGGTATGACGTGAAAGCGGAACACGCACTCATTCGTTACCTGCATGCAGGGAGTGTGTGCGGTCTTTTATTACAGGGTCTAATTTAGGGGAAGAAATTTGGGAAAATAGGAATTGTGGCGGAGCCATCAAGTACATTTTGGAACCGAACGGTTACAGTCTGGAAGAGAAAGGTATGGCCATTACATTTGCCGGTGGAAAAGTGGAAATCAAGAAGAATAATCAATCTGTCGCAACTGGCCGGAAATGTGGAAGACTCTATCAGCTGAATGTCACCTTGAACAAGTCAGGAGAAGCGTTGCTGACCAAGGAAGTTGAACTTCAGCTCTGGCATCGAAGATTTGGTCACCTGGGTGAAGCAAATTTGCAAAAGCTGTGGAAGAATGGAATGGTGAGTACGAAAGCGACGTTATCGGCAGGAGTTAAACAAAAACCGTGCGAAGTGTGCCTGAGTGGAAAACAAGCTCTTCAACCATTTGGAAGTGGTGAAGGGCAACGATCGTCAAGGATACTGGAGCTGGTACATAGCGACGTTAGTGGACCCTACACGCCAGGAACCTATGACCGCAAGAGATTCTTCGTTACGTTCATCGATGACTTTAGTCATTTTACCGTGGTGTATTTACTGAAAAGCAAGGACGAAGTTTTGGAATGTTTTCAAGAATACAATGCGAAGTTTACAGCTCATTTTGGCGTGAAGATAGCGAGGATACGATGTGAAAATGGTGGTGAATATACGAGCAAGGCGTTTCGAACATTTTGTCGTGGAGAAGGAATTTCCATGGATTTCACGGCTCCGTATACCCCCCAACAAAATGGAGTAGTGGAACGTATGAACAGGACCCTACTGGACAAAGCTCGCTCGATGGTGTTTGATGCTGGATTACCAAAAAGTTTATGGGGAGAAGCCGTCTTGACTGCAACGTATTTGTCAAACCGGAGTCCATCAAGCGCACTGGGTGTCCAGAAAACCCCCTACGAAGTATGGTACAACAGGAAGCCGGATATAGACAACCTGAGAGTATTCGGAGCATTTGCGCACACGCACGTACCGAAGCAATGCAGAGGAAAGCTGGATCCCAGGTCCGAGAAGAACTACATGGTAGGATATGCGTCCAATGGCTACAGAATATGGGATCCGCGGAGAAGGAAAGTTTTTGTGAGCCGAGATGTTATCTTCGATGAGAACAGCAGGAAACTAATAACAAGCTCAACCTATTTTGACGATGGATCGGAAGAAGAATCGTTTGAACTAGAGAAGGAGGTGGAACCGCAGCCTGAAGTAGAACCAAACAATAACGAGCAAGACGATGGAACTCAAACTCGAAATGAAAACAACGAAAATTTTCATGGAACCGAAGTTGATGAACCCATTGGAAATTCTGGCGATGTCATTCAAGATGCTGGTGAAGGCCCGAGTCGTAAAAGAACGCATGTAATGGACGAAACATTCAGCGACCATCCCGTGACGAAACGTATTGCAAACCCCCCCGCCTGGATGAACGATTATCACGTATCATACAGCAATGTGGAAACGCTGACGGCCTATGCCTTGAACGCAGAAGCTTTTGTAGAAGATATTCCGAGTAGTATAGCTGAATTGAAGAGGAGGGACGATTGGAACCGATGGAAATCAGCAATCGAAAGTGAACTGCAGAGTTTGAAGAAAAGCAGAACATGGAAGCTAGAACCCAGACCTGAAGGAAAGAACATCGTGGAAAGCAAATGGGTATTCCGTATCAAGCGTGACGATGATGGAAATATTGAGCGGTATAAAGCACGTCTCGTTGCCAAAGGATACTCCCAGAGGAAGAATTACGATTACACCGAAAACTATGCTCCAGTGCCCCGGATTATGACGTTCCGAATCATGCTGAGTATTGCGACGATTGGACGATTGGACAGACGATCCGTCTCAGGTTTCACTTTCCAAATCTATGGATCAACCGTTTCATGGACCACCAGGAAACAGAACACCGTAGCGCTCTCATCAACAGAGGCAGAATATGTTTCATTAAGTCAGGCAGCTTGTGAAGCAATATGCCCTGATAAAAAATATCATAAAAATACGATAAATTTTATTGTTACAACACCATTTTTTCGAAAAATATTCACCATTAAACGTATTGTAATTTACACAGCACACTCACCATCATCCCTATTGTTCTATACCATTCGGCGAATGGTAAATGGCACTTTTACAATAAAAAATAGTGGTCGTTATGTATCTTAACCATAAAATTTTGAGAAAATTTTCATACACTTTTTCGCGAAAAACAATAGAATGTATTGTGTTTTTATGAGACATTTTTAAAGAAATTTTCAAAAGAAAACAATATATCTTAATGTTTTTTCATTGTTCTTACAATATAAATACAATTAATTGAATGGCGTCAAATGAATCGTTGTTACAATAAAAATACAATAATAATTGTTGTTATTTGTAAGCAGTTTTCGCTTTATACTTCCCGCTAACATTAATATCCAGCACTTACGAGCACTAACGGCCGCCAGAATGATATGCACATTTTATGATAAGGGTCAAACACTCTGATGTCTGTCTGGTATGTGTTGCTTGGCAGCTGTTGATAAGATCTATTATCAATCTTTTCAAACAACTGCCAAATATCACAAGTCAGACCTCAGGTCGTATGGTCCATACCATAAATCGTTCACAATTCATGTGGCCATTAGTATCTGTAAATGCTGAAGAAAAATGTTACCGAGAAATATGAATTCTTTGGTTTTTCAAAGGCGAAATCTGTTTACATAACAACAAATATTATTGCATGTTTATTTTAACACCGGTTCAATTGACCCCATTAGACAAATTGTATTTGTATTGTTATCAATGGTAGTTTTACTATTTACTAGATTCCTTTATTATTGAAAAACATTAGAAAAATCATTGTTCATCTTTTTCTTGTCGTTGTTTTTATTCATTGAGATCTTCCTCTGTCAACACGGCTTGACGTCTGTCAGTCGTTGAAGCACAGAGAACAGACGAACATGCTCGAACAAAATTGCTTGAAAATCTTGTGTAAAGAAAACTCAAGCGCAGTAGCGACATCGACGGTGACTTTCCCACCTAAAAACTCCTTCTGACACCATGATGGCGCTAAATTAAGAAACATTTCACTAGCGCACCTATAAATATTTCTACTCAGAGATTGAGCTGTATTTGCTCAAATAACAAGATGTGTATGATTATTTCACTAATTCAGTACCGTAAACCGGGGTCAAATTGATCTTCGGGTTGAAATTGATCAGTCGTTTTTCATGTAGATAAAGCAAATTTTAAACAGTTTCCTTATAAATATCGTTTAGTATCTGATTCCAACAGCATGTTACTTGCAAGTAAACTATTAAAAATATGCTTTTTCTAACAGGAAAACGTCTGATCAATTTCGACCCAAAGATCAATTTGACCCCGGTTTACGGTAACAACATTTGAGCAAATCATTGAAAGTTAGTTTCACTACTTTCAATTAGAAATAAGTTGAACAACAATACAATTATTATTTTCCTAGTAAATTAACTCATTCTCCCAGTGAAACTATATTGGGGTGCACGCTTGGTGACACTAGCGCCAAAAGATAAAACATCGGCGAATTTGCACCGCGATTCGGAATGAGACAGCGCCGCGTAATGGCCACATTGCCAGTTATTTCAAAACAACCGTTGCAATTCTTTACACAACTGCACTGCATGAGCTTCGACGTCTGTTCTCTGTGGTTGAAGTTTTATCGAATAACATTCGATAACCGAAACATCTACTGTACTCAAATTTAAAACGAAAACTATAAAAAAATATGTCAATTGATTTTGTATTTGATTATACAAACATGATCCAAGTAACAATTATATTTATTGTTATTCATTTGTTACGAATTGTTTTTAAGCGTAATTGAGAAATAAACTCTTTTTTAATAAAAAGTCCATGAGAATTTTGCAGGCACTTTTGCAACTATATAAAAACAACTTAAATTAATTTTTACTGATAGTAACTTTAAATTATTATAGAACTATTGAAAAACAATCGAATCAATTAGTCACTAATAAAGCTAATGTTCACTTATTGTACGAACTATATCGGATTGATTTCTATTGTAAAAAGTAACAATATATCTACTATGTGTTTTATTGTGAACAATAAAACCAGTCATATGTTAATAATATTTACCATGTAATGAATGGTAATTTTTTATCCGGGTGGCTACGGAATGTATTACAAGAATTTGGAGTCAGTATTGTAGAACCTACACAAATATTTGAAGACAACCAGTCATGTATAAGGATTGCTGAGGAACCGCGAGATTATCGAAGAATGAAGCATGTGGATATCAGGTTTCACTTTATTAGAGAATGCATCCAGAACAAAACTATACTGCCAGTTTATATATCCACCAAAGAGCAAGTTGCTGACATATTTACGAAAGGGCTACCTGCAGGACCGTTCCTACATCTTCGGAAGAAGCTGAATCTCTTCGGTTGAGCAGGGGTGTTGATCACAGCAACCGGAAGTCGATGGTCACGACCTCAGTAACCACTGCAGAAGTGACAACTACTTTTTCTTTTCATTCTTATTCCAACCGCAACTGAATAAAGACATTACTCGAACCACTGCCTACTCATTAGTAAGGACAATTGAAGTTAAAAGTGAGTTTGAGTTTCAGTACAGCGGCCGTTCGCTAGTTGCAAAATGTTTACTTTGCAACGAGCGAATGCCATTCGTTAATTGCAACGTCACTTTGACACTACCCGGATAAAAACCAACCATAGGGTGTTTGGTGAAAACCATTTCTGCACCATACAGTGTACCAGCTACAATGAAGTGTATTGTAACGAAATGGTTTGCTAAAAGCTTTGCACATTGTAGCTACTATACATTTACATTCGATTTTTATGCAACAATTTATTATACTGTTTTTCTTACGTTTGAATCATTCACTTTTCCGAACCATTATTTTTCCGTCCATTTTTAATTTTTTATTCAGTTTTAGATTTTTCCCGTGCTTTGTTTTGTTGATGCTTGTGACTTTTTTGATGCAAAGGAAAGGAAAGAAAAAAAAAAGTGAATAAGTTGAAACACAAATTTAAAGTCAACAAAATGTTTAAATTAGTGGTAAACCAGATAAGAACTGCAGATCTAAGCGATATGGCGGGCTAGGTATATAGAGTGCGATGAGAGGAATACGAATGTAGATCAACCCGGAAAGACGCAGATCAGATTACCTTAAATCAGTGAATGATTTCAACACTATTCTTTCTGTATTTGCATTTAGGGGAGTTTTCTCCTCTTCTCTCATGTGAACTTGCCTTCAACCACAACCGAATCAAATGCGATTGACGAACTTTATCTTTGACGTAGAGCTATCTTTAATATATGGACTGGACTGAACACTGAAGTGACTTTTAATATAGGTTCGTCTGCGGATCGCTTTTAACCTAACTTTATTTGAATCGAACTTGACAGTTTTCTCATGCGTTGTTATGTATTTCAAACTTTAGTCAAACTGGAGCCTCAATATTGCAATAACGGTTAAGCACGCTGCAATGATACTTAGCGCGCTCGGCATAGTTCCATCATGCCGCTCAAAGTGTTGCCACAAATAATGCTTAGTTTGCAAAACCCGGTTGTCCGGCTGGTGGGGCATGGGAGCCTAAGCTTCAACTGTTAATGCAATCAGAGACTACTCAGACTTAGACGTGGGCGATCGTATATATGATGGGTTATCCAAAACGATCTGGAGAATTCCCAAAGCGCATTCTAATAACGCTAGTAAGCCTAACAGAAAGAAAATGTCAAATAATAAAACATTATATAGTTTATGTGATGCAAAACAATACAACATAACAAAAGAGAATCATTCCAAAACCATTTGATTAAATGTATAACCAGTAGTGAGATTACAATTAAAAACAATATATTTACGGTACATTTTATTGTTGTACAGTCATGACCCGCTGGTTGGGGGCTTAATAGTTGGGTGGCTTTTTAGTTGGGGCTCCGTTAGTTGAGCTGTCAGCCAACTAAAAAGCACCTGGATGTCTTAATTCAATGTCAAACTGAAAATGACAACCAATCTGTAATTCCGAGGGGCGAGCTGATGAGTTTTTGGTTTCTTAAAGTTTACTGATACAGTCCGGATTCGCTGGTTGGGTCATGACTGCGCCCCGATTAGCGAATCGTGTTCGTTCGTTGGGGCAACTGACAACTGATCAAAATGCTCTAGACACACGCAAGTGACGAGAAATACGTCACGGAACACTCACATACTTGCGTAAACGTTCTGTATACAGGAGCTGTGATGCGACGGCGGTCAGACGTCAAACTCGTTTTGACATCTATTTTGACATTGACAGTGCTTTTTAGTTGGGTTTTGCCTCAACCAGTGAACATTCAACCATCGAGACAGCCCATCTAACGAGCTCTCAACGAACGAATAGTCACTGTAATCGAGAAGAATTTCTATTTCATATTAAAAAAAAAACAATATGTACAATTACTTCGAAACAAATGCAAAACATCGGCAATCTTTATTGTGTCGATCATTGAAAGCGTTTTGTGCTTGCATTTTGGTCCGGGTGGTTTCATAAACATCTATATTTTCACTTCACCGACTAAAAATGGGTGAAAATAATTATTTCTCGCATTGGCCATATATGTATCTTGCAAAACGTATCAGTTTTGCTCTAAATGTAAAACAAATTGAAAAATTTTACTTTTTACTTCCAACCTAAACATGATTTAAAAAAAAAACAATGCGCACGCCCCTTGTGCTGCTGTCACTTCACCCAACTACCGAATCGAATTCGTTGGTTGGGTGGAAGTTGTGGCTCAACGAGCGGGTTCCGACTGTATAAATGTACCATACAATGTATGGTATGTTTAATCCCACGTCAGTATTTATAACAATTCATTTACAATAAAATGTATGGTTTTGCAAAAAATATATATGGAGCAAAATATTTTTTAATATTGTTACGATACTTAAGGAGAAACTTCAGAGAGTGCCAATATGGCTGCCACAATGGCCGACTTGGACCCCTACTCACGTTTTCAAGAGCACAAATCTTAAAAATTCGTAAACAAATGCGGTCAATTTGGAAAAGCTGCCTCTTTTTGCAAGTGAGCAAAGCCAGGATAATCAAGTGCGACCTGGTTCGATGCTTCGTTCGTCAGATTTGTGCCTCTAAAGTTTGTATGCTGGGCTTTCTTGATGTTTCACCTTAACAACCTGAATAATATATTGTAAAAATCTTATTTACAATTCACTGTATGGTTTTTACATTACATTACATTGTTTTTGTATTTTTATTTTTACAGTGGTGTATATTGTAAAAATATGGTTCTAAATAGTACTGTTACAATACAACGTTCGGTTTTTCTACTGTATTTTTTATTCGGGTTAAGTGCATCGAAATGAACTGACAGCACGAATTTGACATATTTTCTCTTTGGTTAATAACTTGGCCGGCAAATCATTTTCGGTTGTTTTTGTTGTTTTAGATGCTAGTCCTAGTCGTCCTTTATCGAAACACACAGAGATATCATCCGAATATTGGTCGTATTGCCCGGAATAATCCAAAGAGAAAATCGATGAAGAGAAATCGATCATTGTAGTTACGCCCGTATGATACTAAACGCGAGTAGAGTGACTGGAAGGGAGAGTGGCGTCAATGTCAAAATTGGAACAGCGATCATCTCGGCACCAACATTTCAAAAGGGCGTAACTGCTTTTGCAACCAATGCCTTCTCATAAAGCTGTGGACCGTATCGCATCCCTCCCGAGCAATCCACTAGCACAAATAGAAAGATAAAATCCTTCTCTTTCGTTTAAAGGATGTGAATTGCGTAAAATGAATGATATACGATGCACAGCTCTGTGAGAAGTAATTGGTTGTAAAAGCAGTTACGCCCTTTTGAAATGTTGATGCCGATCTGTCAACTCCATCACGGAGAAAAATCAGCGTAGCTTGAAACAACAAAAAAGTTGGTTGATATCCAAGCAATAAAATTTGTTGTTCCAAAGCCAAATTTTGTCGCTTTGAATACAAACATTTGTTTGAATACAACTAATAAGTTTGGTTATAACAACTCAAAAACATGACATTAATTGAAGGTTGGTCATGGTTGTCTCAAACTAGTTTTTTAGATCTTTACAACCAAAGCATGGTTTTTTTTGCCATAAATTAGGTTATGTGGTGATCTCGTGAGTAGTCAAAATCAATCTATATTATTAGGTTGATATTGGTAGTAACATATTTTGAATTCAACCAATATTATGCCTCTCAAGAAAAATCAGAATATGGCGATTATCTGCCTCTGGCTTCTGATAAATATTTTGTTTGGCGAAATTACAACCTGAACTTTAGTTTGAAACGAACCAAAGGTCTAGCTTGTAAAATTTCCTGTCATCCCGCTCGCCGACGGGGTGTGTTTTTCAGACGCCATTGCTGAAAGCATTCGACAAGCAAATTGCGATTGCTTTATCCAGCCAATTCATGGTAACGAAATATGTTATAATAATTGAAATAACCTCTACATTTATGCTCACATTTCAGCCGCCGTAATTAGCAATGAAAGGATCAAAATGAAAGGTAGGTACAATGACTAATCTTGTTCGAAAGCGGAAAATACCTATCGTCTTTATTTTTCACAGAATCAGTCTCCCAGGGAAAAAATATGGTGCTATAGACGATGTCGGTATCCTGGGGGAGAATATTTACAGTGTGGACTACAAAGGAGCTCAATCATATAATTGATTTATGGCAGAACAATATAATGAATTCATTTGAAAAGAGTAACAAACATGTCCTATTAAAATAATTTCAATAATAATATGCATAAATAAGTGAACAAAATATGCTTGTTTTTTTTTGTGAAAAGCAAGAAACCAAATGAAACAGGAAGGGGGGAGGAGGTAAGGGTGCCGAGGTAAAACAAAAAACGGTTTTCTTTGATTCAAACTAATGTTTGGTAAATGCAAACTAAAAATTTTGGCCTAAAACAACCAAGTTGTTTGGTTGATTCAACAGACGTCAAATGAGACAACCAATATTTTGGTAGTTTCAAAAAAGTATTTGTTGTATGTAAGTCTCGATGTAAGTGTAACTACGTAGAAAAACTTACTTTAGATTTTAGGTTGTTTCAAGCAACGCATAGCCTCAAAGTGAAGTCTAAATTTGTTTGTGCAAAATTCAATATGTACTTTTGGTTGAATCAAATCAAAATTTGGTTCAATTCACCAAAGTTTTTTTCTCCGTGTACTACTATACAGTAATATATTATGTTTCCAGTTCAAAACCGAATTAGCGACATCTTTTCCTTGACTTCCTAGAGCATCAGGTGTACAATACAGCGCCCCACTTCCAACATTGTGTTTAACGCAAGGCAAAAGCAGCGGAAGTCAAAGAAAAAATGTCGCTAATTCGGTTTTGAACTGGAAACATAATATTATATTGTGGATTTGCCGGCTACTTGTATTCTACCGGTTACTAGGATAGCCATTACAAAGTAGCCGTTTTCTTATAAAAATCAACTTGATTGTCAAAAAATGAATGTCGCTGAATAGCTAGTGGCAACAAGGAATAGCGCATACAATAAAAATGTTTAAAATCATTTTTATTTTTTTCTATTTAAAACGGCTACTTTGGAGGCCATACTGAACCCAAGTAACACACTTGTCACCGAAGAGTCACGGTGGCGCAGGTTTTTGTTGCGCATAAGTCATTGTGACTTACTTCTAACAAATAAACACTGACTTGCTAGAAGTAAGTCACAGTAACTTCTGCGTAACAAAAACCTGCGCCGCCGTGACTCTTCGGTGACAAGTGTGTTACTTGGGAAGCGACCGGTAGAATACAAGTAGCCGGTAAATCCACAATATGAGGATCGAAACTCTAGCGTGCGCAGCTTTTTCTGTTTTCTCACTCACTCTGGTAAACAAACTCGCAAAAGAAACAGATAATAGAGGGGGTCAAAGACAAAAACAAAACAACAAATCAGTGGTAGTGGTGCTGAAGCCACATGAAGCGCATTTGCAAAAGCTTAAGAAGTCCAAACAGGTAAGAATTAAAGACTTCTGTAAATAAATTATTGCTAACTAGTGTCATATTCACCTTATTCTAGGAAAGCAGACACACCCATTAGTAGCTGTTTTTGGAGGAGCAGTGGTACGCCTTTGCAGTATTCAGATTCAGTATGCAGATTTCTTGAAACGTAAACACCGCGCGGCCGTTGAAATGTTTCAAAAAGGGGCTTTGCACAAAAGTTCACGCGGTCTATCGTTTTCGAAAGGAACAGCCGCACCATAGGAAACGCCGCAATGTTATTTCCCATAAGCATGAAGTAAACAGGGGGTGAAAATCGCTGTTGTACCTTTCGGAAACGATAGGCCGCGTGCACTTTTGTGCAAATCCCTCAGCAAATCTTGAGATGAAACCCTCGGATGAAAGAATGTTTCCGGCGACAAAATACATATTTTTCATTGCTACTCTGTGGACATGGACAATGCAAAATAAATGTTCGAGAATAAAACTTCTTTATTGCGCTTTCGTGCGGGTTAAGAACTCTTCTTTATATTCTCAATACATTTTTCATTCTCAAAAGAAAACAAAATCAAATGCCGAGATTCAGCAAATTAATTTATGCTGGGTAATGATGGTGCCGAGCTTTCAGCAAATATTTTAGCTGAGAATCTCGGCAAAATATCAATAGCTGTCATTTTTGTGATTGCCGAGGTCTCGTCAAATCTAATTTTTGCTGAGCTGGTTGCCGAGCACTCGGCGGTACCAATCTCGGCAATTGGTTTGCCGAGATTCAGCGAAAAAAATTTAGTGTGTGGGTAACTGAACTTAACCAATATTTGCTCATGTACAGATCCTCCCCACACTCGAAGACGGGAAAAACTCCATCAAAACAACGGCCGACAGGGACAGAGAAAAAAAGGAGAAGGGCCAAACCTAACTCTATCACAGAAGGCGACAAGGTACTTGTCAAACGGATGACGAAACCTAACAAATTAGCTACGACGTTCGAGCCCGTGGTCTATGATGTCATCAAAAGGAAAGGAGGAGATGTAGTAGTGGCATCAGAAGACACGGGTACAGGGAGCGGAACTACAAAACGAAGTGCCGTTGATTTACCCGAAACAGAATCCAGATCAAAACGACCAACGCGACAACAAGGATATTTGCGAGACTATGTGTAAACTTTGCAAGGCTGGGAACGGCACAACGGCAACGGCAGTTTTAGTCTTGGTTTTAGTACATTCCGTGCTTGCCGTTCCGTTCCGTTTTACCGTTGTCATTGTGTTTGGCCCTGGAGCTTCATACCTCCGGCTTCACCGCACATGGGCGGGGCTTGGGAGCGACTGGTGCGTATTGTTAAGCAAAATCTTGCTAAACTTAAGCCTAATAGGACGATGTCACACGAAGTTTTGGAAAACCTGCTGACGGAAATCGAAAACGTAGTTAACTCCCGCCCTATGACCAACCTACCGTTGAACGATGACCAGTCTCCAGTATTAACCCCAAACCATTTCTTACTAGGATCTAGTAATGGGTTGCGGTCCTGGGTTCCTTACAACGATAGCTCTGAGGTGCTAAAGAATTCCTGAAAGCTTTCGCAAGCCCTGGCCAATCAGTTTTGGAAACAGTGGATTCGGAATTATCTACCGTATGTTACTCGAAGGACAAAATGGTTTGGATACGTTGAAACTACCCAAATCAATGACTTGGTGATCATCGTGGACCCAAACCTTCCTCGAAATACGTGGCCCAAAGGTCGCGTTATAGAAGTCAAGCAGGGAGCGGATAATCAGGTGAGGAGTGCCAGTGTACAGACTTGCAGTGGTGTCTACGAACGACCTGCAGTGAAGCTCGCCGTGCTCAACGTAGGCTAACACAGTAATACAGCTCAGAATGAGCTCATTCCGGGGGGGAGTGTTCGTTGCGCTACGCCAGTACCCGTCGAACTCCACATGCCCCAATGTACCCAGCGCTGAAGGTCACACCCAACGCCTACTGAGAGGACAATAGAGGTAATAAACTATAGAGGGAGAATGTCGCTGGCGTCGGCGCCGCAACATCTCTTGCTGGCGAAGATAGGGAGGGATATAAGTGTCAAAGCAAAAAAGTATGCAGTTTGACAGATAGATACCCGGGATGTTTGCGAACGAGAACAAAGGGAACAGCAGCGACATTCGTCCTCTATAGTTTATTAACTCTATTGAGAGGACCGACTACACACTGTCAGAAAGGGAATCTAGGAACAATCGACCAACTTTGGCAGAACAAAAACAATAGGTTGATGAAGTGCTATTCGCGGCTAAGTTAAACTTCGCCAAATTATCAAAAATATTGACATTAATAATTTGTTAACCATGCCTACGTCCTCTTTTTACAGCACCGTTAGTAAATATATTTAGGTTACGTTTAGCTCCTAGTGCACATTGGTAGTATATAGTAGCGCTTTGAAGATGGTGAGACAAGACACAAATTACAAAAATAATTTGCGAACTAAGCCTATCTCTAATAGAAAGAGGCTCGAAAGAAGTTGATCATCAATATTAATTTCTATTCCCGATCAGCCTAGATAGCCGTGTAGTATCGGTAGCAGTTCCTTCAACTGGCTAAGAATAACACTACGGACCGTCTGTTCCGGTGGTAAGAGTCCACTAACAGGTGACCCCTAATTCATGGTGTCAAGCGGCTTAATGCGTACCGTGCCTAGAAATGAATGGTTAGGGGGGTCTAATAAAAACCTAGCCGCTAACGGTGATTGTGGAGTACCAGGGCACCCTCCACAGTATTTTTGCCCTTACTGTGTTAAACGGAGCAATGACGCAGTGGACCTAATTTGTCTCCGGGATAATCGGCTACTTTTCTTAAGTCTCAATTCCGAGGCTTAACAAAAGTGGGTAAATGTATATTTTCATGACTGGAATCAAGTTTGTACAGGTAAACCTTCATCACGCAAAAGGTGCTTCTGCTGTGTTGAGTCGAAGGTTTGAAAAAGAAGGACTGGAAGTGGCGCTTATTCAAGAGCCATGGTCCAATAAACGAAAGATTCTTGGTGTTCTGACACAAAATAGTAAACTATTTTATGATGAACAACAAGATTCTCCCAGAACTGCTGTCCTAGTACGTAAAACGTTAAAATGTTATCCTATTACAGAGTTTATCAGAAGGGACATTGTTGCGGTCATGGTAGAGGTACCAACCACTAGGGGTAAAACTGAGATCGCTGTGGCTTCAGCTTACTTTCCTGGTGATGTTCCTGAGGTACCTCCTCCTGAGATCGCATCATTTGTTCAATTCTGTAAAGAAAACAACAAATCGTTCATCATTGGCTGTGACGCCAATGCGCATCACACGGTTTGGGGTAGTTCGGATATTAACAGTCGAGGTGAGTCACTATTAGAGTATCTGTCTTCGAACAATATAGACATTTGTAATAATGGTGATAAACCTACTTTCTTAAATGCAATCAGACAAGAGGTCTTGGATCTAACACTGTGCAACGCTGCAATCTTTGACAAGATTACAAACTGGCACGTGTCAGATGAGATTTCTCTATCTGATCGTTGTAGGAATTCTTCATTAATTAATACACGAACACATTTTTTTCCGTTTTCATTTTCAATTATTTTATTTTTTCATAACCGTTCATCGATTCTAACATTTCTAACTACGCACAACCGTCCATCACAACTTTCCCTACAAAACTGCCGTTTTCATTGTCTCCTTCGTTCTCGCTGCTCTCGTCATCATCGTTCTCGTCATTCATGTACTCACATGACACGCACACCAGCGCACCAAACACGAAGCATGTTCTCTCCCGTGATCGACTTCGTTGACAACATGCTTGTGTTGCTTGATTCTTCTTTTCCGTTGTCTGTCATCAATGTGAAACACTGATACAAATTCTGAAGCTAATTTCTTTAATATTGTCATTGAAATATATCGAACATATGTATATCAAAGAGTCTCCTAATCATTTACCAAATAATTCAATTTATCTGTATTATTTCCTACAATCATAAACACATAATCTTCAATTGGAGCGGTGGAGATTATTCTAGAATCGCATTTAGAAATCCCAGGAAGGCAAACTGGGATCAATATGTAGAATTGTTGAATTCGCAATCATTTACAATGGGGGAAACTATCGATTCAACCCAAAAGTTGGAATCATTTTCTCAAAGAGTA
This sequence comes from Aedes albopictus, assembly GCF_035046485.1. NCBI lineage: Eukaryota > Metazoa > Arthropoda > Insecta > Diptera > Culicidae > Aedes > Aedes albopictus. The sequence continues at coordinate 205,930,074 of NC_085138.1, forward strand.
AATGAAAGTATCATCAATTCTTTTAACAGCAGTTGTCCCACCATACAATCGTCTTCTACTAGAGACGTGCCATGGTGGAACTTTAAACTGGATCGCCTAAGAAAATTTTCTCGTAAAATGTTCAATAGAGCGAAACAAACGGGAGATTGGACTCAGTATAGGAAAGCCCTGACTGAGTACAACAACGAAATACGAAAATCTAAAAGATAATCTTGGGTGCTGACATGTAAAAACATAAACAGTACTCCTGTAGTTGCTAGACTACAAAAAACGCTTGCAAAAGATCATGCAAATGAATTGGGAAATCTGAAGCGTGACGATGGAGCTTTTACCAAAACTCCTCGTGAAACTTTGGATTTAATGATGGAAACCCATTTTCCAGGTTCGGTTCTAAGTGTGGATTCCAATGATACTATATCTCTGGAAGGTGAAGGATGTCCTAGTTTAAACTCTTCGGAGTCAACTAGTACAATAAACACCGCCTCAGATTTAGCTGATGAAATCTTCACGAAGGCCGGAGTGGAAAATGCGATAAGATCTTTTCAGCCTTTTAAATCTGCAGGAGTTGATGGGATATTTCCAGCACTGATTCAAAACGGAGAAGCGGTGTTGGTTCCATCACTAATTGAGATGTTCAAGGCTAGTTTGAGATTGAATTATGTTCCATCAAAATGGAGACTTGTAAAAGTTATCTTTATCCCGAAAAAGGGGAAACGAGATAAAACGCATCCGAAAGCATATAGACCAATTAGTCTTTCTTCAGTTTTGTTGAAGACTATGGAAAAGGTTTTGAAGGATTTTATCAATTCTTCTTACATAAAAGAGTATCCCCTGTCTGACTTCCAGTTTGCTTATCAATCTGGTAAGTCAACGGTTACGGTACTTCACTCGCTAGTAACAAAGGTGGAAAAAACGTTTTCAGCAAAAGAAATAGCTCTATGCGCCTTTTTAGATATAGAAGGAGCTTTTGATAATGCCTCCTATTCATCTATGAAGCGTGCCATGGAGAATAAAAACTTAATGTATCATACATTGGATTCATACTGTGCTTGCAAAAAGAGAAATCACCTCTGAGCTGGGAAGTTCTTCGATAACAGTAAGGGCAACAAAGGGTTGCCCTCAAGGAGGAGTCCTCTCACCACTAATGTGGTCCTTAGTTGTAGACGATCTTTTAAGAAGCTTGCAGGAAAGAGGTTTCGAAGTTGTGGGCTTTGCAGACGATATAGTCATAATAGTGAGAGGAAAGTATGACGAAACTGTTTCGGAGAGAATGCAAAGGGCCCTAAACTATACACATTCATGGTGTGTAAGCCCCTCGGCTGCTCCGACGGGAATAATTCTGTTTGTGGGTAGGATTATGCTAAGCATAGGGTCGTCTACTCAAAATAGCACCGTCTTGAATCCTGGAACACCCTCGTGCACTTACCTTAACAGGAACCTTCTTCGGTTAGCTCCCAGTAAATGAGAGAGGAACGAATCAAACCGTATTAAAAACAACCAATCCAAGGTGAAGGCCAACTTTCTGGAGGACCGCTAAGAAGGAGGCCTGAATACCCCTTTATGGGCTCGAAAACGAGAAGATCCAAAATGGATGTATATATCGTACTTAGGGAATGCGCTCTAAAGAATCTAACTACCATAAACATTCAGTTACATGCTTACATATTTATTCACCCAAGTGGGTTATTTTCATGAATGAGAGACGATACACAGAGGGTACTTGCGGTTGTTGCTCTTTGCAGCGCTGCAGATCTACGTTGGCTAGCTTGTTGAACGAGGACATCGGAAGGAGGAACATGGCCGATCGAATGGTGGTTTGAACTCACGGCGTCCTGGCTTCTCTTCGGCTTGACGGCGGGTGGTTTCTCCGGATGTCGCCGACGCGGAGGCCGACGGTTTCAACCCCCTCAGGTGAAGGTGGTTACCTTGGCCGATGGTTGCGGCACCCACAGGATGCACTTGGGAGTACCGGCCCTTGCAGAATGCAGCCGACAATTCCGGCGCTCGCTAGATGCGGTCGACGGTTTCGGCGCTCGCTGGATGCGGCCGACGGTTTCGGCCCTCGCTGTATGTGGCCGACGGTTTTCGAGCTTGCTCGATACGGCCGACGGCTTCGGCACTTGCTGGGTGCGGCCGACGATTTCGGCACTCGATGGGTGTGGCCGACGGTTTCAGAGCTTGCTAGATACGGCCGACGGCTTCGGCACTCGCTAGATGCGGCCGATGGTTTCGGCCCTCGCTGGGTGCGGCCGGGAGCGTGTCCAAATGATGGTCGAAAATGTCGCCACGAGGTGGTTGTGACTTCCTCAACAATGGCGGGGCACGTAGTGGCGTTTAGACCTCGGTCGGTCCAGTTCAACCAATCCCACGGCGTTTGGGACGTGGCGTCTTTACGGATCTGGCACGAACCCAACTCCCGTCAACGTTTCGTCGCAATCTGTGGATGATACAGCTCCAAGGAGCTTAAAAGAAAAGGCCCGTATTCGGACCTGATCCTGGGAATTAGTACCCCTCACTCGTGATCGTCTCTCCCCTCTCTCTCTTGATTCACAATTTAACAATTGATTTTACCTTTTCTTTGTTCTTTTTCCTAGAGGCACAATGGAAATGCTTTGTAGTGCACACGCGGTAGCTAACACCCTACATTAACAATATTTTCGTTAAAACAAACTCTTTTAAACCGTATAAATTTACTAACCGTACACTAGAGCTTATCCTTCACTTTGAATAGAGTGCTTACAGCTTTCTAAAACAACGCATGCTAAGTATATATATCCACCACTTTTACACCAATTTAATATTCTAATTAACACGCCGCGCACTACCGGCTTCTTTGGCGGTCACAGCTGGAAAGACCCCAACCTTCTCCTTGAATGTCCTAATTTCCCTGTCCCAAGTCCGAATCGAACCGAAGTTTGATACTCGATCGTTTCGTGACAGTTGGCACCACTCCCACATTGGTTCAAACCGCTGTCAATAAGTAGCAGGTGTGAGTACTCACTACGTGTGCTATATTAGTAGCTGACCTGCGCATTTCACTGACAACTGTGATTACGCCACCAGTAAGGCTGTCAGTGTGTTTATCCAGGGTTGGATTTGGGGTTTTAGAAACTTACTGGCAGGTTGGATTTGGAAAGGAATACTTGTGGAGGAGCCATCAAGCTTCTAAATTGGAACCTACGGTTACAAATGCCCCGTCATCCCAATTCAAAATGAATGGAAACATTCATTTTGATTGAGCAAGAGGCGAAAGAAGCACTTCGTTCATAATTAACATCAAATTTTATTTCCTTGAAAAATAAATTGTGTTGTACGTCGTTTTGGCAACACTGTGTTGCCGGTGTAACTCTTTCACTCAATGGCTAGACAGTGGCTATGATTTCTGTGTGTAGGAGTCACTCACCAAGCTGTCAGAAGATCAACAAATTTTAGTGTAAACAGACCGAATATTTTTAAGCAAAATCATGTTTACGACGGGAGAAACCAGATAATAAAACCAAAATTATTGCAGGTACGTAAATATAACCGAATCGGAATGAGTCTTTTCCTTGAATGGAACTGTCTTCATTCTCAGTACAGGTACCAATTTGTTTACAATTTTTCTCCGTCTGTTGAGGGGAAAATCATTTCATGAAAGGAATCATTCATTGTTTTGGATGGTTTGGAACGATCACAGTACACGGCATCTAGTGATTTTTTTTGTATGACTAAAGTTTATTTTCTGATCTCGTTACAGGTGTAGGTGTAACGTAGGAGTCTAGCTTCGACCGCAGCTAACAAGGAAGTGTTTGATTGATGTATCTTCTTCATGTTAGGTTGATATGAATGTTTTATTTTTCTTTTCAGGATTCTGCCGGCTTAAGGTCGGCCGCAGAGAAGACACCGATCGTTTTTCCATCTTCATCTGCCAATTCATAGGAATTGGATCCTACGCGAGCTAAGATCGTGCAGGGAAGGTAGCAAGGCCCCAGTTTGGCATTGTAGCGGTTGGGAGCTGACGATTGTCGAAAGTTTCGTTTGAACACTTTTTGACCCACGTTATACACTGGAGCAAACGATTGATGTCTTAAGTTGTAGTATTGTGAATTTTTGTCAAATTGTTTCCTCAAATTTTTGTGAACAAGTGCATGAATGGATTGATCGATTTGAAGTTTTTTTCTTATTCTTTCTTCATCCGAAAGTTCTTCTACGTCCCTATCCAGTCGATGTTCGTCTCCTCGACTTACGATTTCGTGGCCATAAATTATACGGTATGGGCTGAAACCCGTCGCTCCATGAGGGGTGTTATTTAATATACATTCTATTTCTGATACTCGACTATCCCAAATGGTTTGATTAGTTCGCGCATATGTTCTTATGCAGGCATTTATGGTGCGGTTTAGGCGCTCCACAGGGTTCGACTGGCTGTGATGACGTGGGTTTGTCCAGTGTTGGATTTGGAACTTTTGAAGAAGATCTTTGAAGGTCGACGATAGAAACGTGGAGGCGTTGTCCGAGATTAGGAACTCGGGTGCTGAATATCTACGAAACCAGGAAATCTCCAGGATTTCACACACCTGCGGCGCACTAATCTTTCGAACCGGAAACAGTAAACTAAACTTTGAAAATACGTCCATTATGACGAACAGATGTGCCTTTCCGGACTTGCTCCGAGGTAGGGATTGAATGAAATCAATAGCTACCATTTGGAAGGGCTTGGTGGCCAATCTCGGCGAACCAATGGCCGGGTGTTGGGACTGATTGGATGGCTTACTTTCCTGGCAAACTGAGCATTTTCTTACGTGGGTCCGGACGTCCTCTGCGATGTTCGGCCAGTAATATTTTTTTTTGATTTTGGCGATAGTTTTATCGGTTCCCAGGTGAAGGGCATCGTCATGTTCTTCAACAAGGATGTTAACCCGCATTTCCTTTGGAACGCAAATCTTCCAATCGAAATAGTAATCCAACATATCTCCCTGTGTGGACACAAGTTTTCTCAAGACCCCGTTTTCTACCCGGAAGTCTTTATATTTCTCAGGATCTTCCTGAACCTTGTTCAAGATCTTCGTGTACCAGTCCGTGTTTGAACGAGGGAGAGATAGGACTTCAACGGCCCTAGATAGAGTGTCCGGCACAACATTGTCAATACCTCGACGGTGTTTGATAATCATATCATGCCGTTGGAGCTCGATACTCCACCTACAAAGGCGGGACGAGGTACGCCAACTGCTGCGGAGGATGTATGTCAGAGCTGACGCATCGGTGATCACGGTGAACTGCGATCCCTCAACGTAGCATCTGAACTTCTCCACAGATTTGAGGACTGCTAAGGCCTCTTTCTCAGTGGCAAAATATCTTTGTTCAGGCCCCGAAAGCTTTTGCGAAAAGTAAGCGATGGGTTGCTCACCACCATCAAAATCTTGAGTTAATACCCCAGCGATAGCCGTGTCACTGGCATCGCAATGAATGCAAAACGGCTTCCCAAAATCCGGGTTTGCGAGTATTGGGGCGCTGATTAGTAGCTCTTTAATTTGCACAAATGCTTTTTCTGCCGCCTCGGTCCAACGCAAGGATTTGGGCTTATCTCTTAATAAATCCGTGAGGGGGCGTACTACTTCGCTATATTTGGCGATAAACCGCCGGTAGTAGTTACACATGCCCAAGAAACGTCTTAAGGCACGGATACTACTGGGTCGTTCGATATTGATGATGGCTTCGACGCGATCGGGATTAGGCTTCAAACCGTGATTGGTCAGAATATAACCGAGATATGGTAGCTCGGAGAGACAAAATTTCGATTTTTGTATGTTGATGGATAGATTGGCTCGATTTAGCCTGTTTGCTACCTCTTGAAGAAGTTTTATGTGTTCCTCAAATGTTTCACTTAGAATTATTATATCGTCTAAGTATACGAACACTTTCGGTTCCAGTTCACCCGCCCCCAATACCCGGTCCATCAGTCGCGACAGCGTAGCAGGGCTGTTAACTAAACCGAAAGGCATGCGGGTGAACTGAAACAGCCCCCGACCCAGCACTGAGAACGCCGTATATTTCTTCGACTTCGGGTGTAGTGGAATTTGTAGAAACGCCTTGGATAAATCAATGGTGGAAATGTATTTGCAGGGGCCTAGCCTACTTAGAATTCGGTCCGCGTGGGGCAAGGGGTACGAGTCACGTACTGTCCGCTCGTTTAGTTTACGAGCATCCAAGCACAACCGGACGGATCCATCTGACTTGTCTACAGGGACTAATCTAAGTGCCCAGTTGCTGTAGGAACGCTCTATGATTCCTGCTTCTAGCAGGCTGTCCAGCTCCATATTTATTTGTTCTTGCCGCTTCGGCGATGTGGGAAATGGACTGATGCGGACAGGCGCAGATTGCCTGGCTTCATCCGTTAACTCGATTAAGTGGGCAATTAGAGGTGTGGTCTCTAGTTGCCCCTCCTGGGCGACTTTAAATTGAGATTTGACATGTTCTAAATCGTGAAGTTGTTTTTCTGTCAAGGAAAACTCTTCCGAAACTGTTTGCACCTCCTCAACCGACACCGATTGGACCGTGGGAACAATTCCAAACGCTTTCCAGAAATCGGTGCCTAGTAGAAGCCGTCTTTTAAGATCGGGTACCACCAAGGTAGCGATCAATTTAGTTTGCCCGTTGAAACACATGGGAAGGTTCACGTAGCCCGATACTTCTAATTTCTGTCCACTGGCAGTCAAGAGATCTACATCAGCGGGAAATAACCTCAATTTGCAAGTTTTGATGAGCTTAAGTGATCCTATACCCAATATGCTCCTATGAGCTCCACTGTCAAGTAACCCAATTAAAGGCACGTCAAAAACGGTAATTTCAACGAACGGACGGTCGTCATCTTCGACCCGAACGAATAGTTCATCTACATTAGATTCAGCAGTGAGGTTATAATCAGCGATATCAACACGGTTATAACCTGCTTGGCGGAGATTGGTTTGAAGGGTTTTAGACGAGGGATTTTGAAGAGGTACTGGACTGCCCTGCCCTCTCAGGCAGCCTACTGGAAGTTTTTTGCACAGTAGGGGCAGTTCTTTGTTTCCACCTGAGGTAGACCACATCGTAAACAAAATTTGTATCTTGGCTCCCTGCAGTCCGGGTGGATGTGTCCCTGCCTTCTGCAGTTAAAACAAGTTCCTTCGGGAGGTGGAACATACTTTTCCACAAATGACATTACTCTAGCATCATCTGATTGCTTTGCTTCTTGGCCAGGATGTCTCAAATCTGTCCGAGGCAGTTTCTTGGATGGGCGTTGTTCTTCCGATTCCGAACCTTCCTTCTGGGACCGATAGAAATGTCTCGATTTGAAAATTTTAGATTCTCCGACCGGAAGTTTCGACCTGTTTCGCGGTTCTCGATCTACTTCTTCTTTTAAGCGATCCCTCAGTCTCCTCTGAATAGCCGAGCGAGACTCAGAAGGGTCAACCTGAACAGCTCTTATTCTCAGCTCATGTTCAATCTCATGTTTTTCGAGATGATGTACCATCAGCCGTTTATACTGTAATTCGAATTCCAAATCCATGCTTTCAAACTAGCGGTTCGTTTGGAAAACGATACTTCTTAGACAGGAACTGATTTTCCCCTCCTCGAGGGTTGAAACGTGGAAAATTTGAACGAATGCTATTTAAATTTTCGTTGGGCGCCAATTTGTAAGCCCCTCGGCTGCTCCGACGGGAATAATTCTGTTTGTGGGTAGGATTATGCTAAGCATAGGGTCGTCTACTCAAAATAGCACCGTCTTGAATCCTGGAACACCCTCGTGCACTTACCTTAACAGGAACCTTCTTCGGTTAGCTCCCAGTAAATGAGAGAGGAACGAATCAAACCGTATTAAAAACAACCAATCCAAGATGAAGGCCAACTTTCTGGAGGACCGCTAAGAAGGAGGCCTGAATACCCCTTTATGGGCTCGAAAACGAGAAGATCCAAAATGGATGTATATATCGTACTTAGGGAATGCGCTCTAAAGAATCTAACTACCATAAACATTCAGTTACATGCTTACATATTTATTCACCCAAGTGGGTTATTTTCATGAATGAGAGACGATACACAGAGGGTACTTGCGGTTGTTGCTCTTTGCAGCGCTGCAGATCTACGTTGGCTAGCTTGTTGAACGAGGACATCGGAAGGAGGAACATGGCCGATCGAATGGTGGTTTGAACTCACGGCGTCCTGGCTTCTCTTCGGCTTGACGGCGGGTGGTTTCTCCGGATGTCGCCGACGCGGAGGCCGACGGTTTCAACCCCCTCAGGTGAAGGTGGTTACCTTGGCCGATGGTTGCGGCACCCACAGGATGCACTTGGGAGTACCGGCCCTTGCAGAATGCAGCCGACAATTCCGGCGCTCGCTAGATGCGGTCGACGGTTTCGGCGCTCGCTGGATGCGGCCGACGGTTTCGGCCCTCGCTGTATGTGGCCGACGGTTTTCGAGCTTGCTCGATACGGCCGACGGCTTCGGCACTTGCTGGGTGCGGCCGACGATTTCGGCACTCGATGGGTGTGGCCGACGGTTTCAGAGCTTGCTAGATACGGCCGACGGCTTCGGCACTCGCTAGATGCGGCCGATGGTTTCGGCCCTCGCTGGGTGCGGCCGGGAGCGTGTCCAAATGATGGTCGAAAATGTCGCCACGAGGTGGTTGTGACTTCCTCAACAATGGCGGGGCACGTAGTGGCGTTTAGACCTCGGTCGGTCCAGTTCAACCAATCCCACGGCGTTTGGGACGTGGCGTCTTTACGGATCTGGCACGAACCCAACTCCCGTCAACGTTTCGTCGCAATCTGTGGATGATACAGCTCCAAGGAGCTTAAAAGAAAAGGCCCGTATTCGGACCTGATCCTGGGAATTAGTACCCCTCACTCGTGATCGTCTCTCCCCTCTCTCTCTTGATTCACAATTTAACAATTGATTTTACCTTTTCTTTGTTCTTTTTCCTAGAGGCACAATGGAAATGCTTTGTAGTGCACACGCGGTAGCTAACACCCTACATTAACAATATTTTCGTTAAAACAAACTCTTTTAAACCGTATAAATTTACTAACCGTACACTAGAGCTTATCCTTCACTTTGAATAGAGTGCTTACAGCTTTCTAAAACAACGCATGCTAAGTATATATATCCACCACTTTTACACCAATTTAATATTCTCCCAGTACGGAGGGTTAGCCTAACATTAGCCTAATGTTAGACTAACTGGCCAGCATGTTACACGCTAAGGTCAGTTTACCTATTTTTCTAAAATATGGGTAAATTTTACTCAAATTTGCGTAAACTTCACGCAAATATGGGTAAATAAAACTCATATTTTGCAAAAGTGCACATTCGCATTTATGGGTAATATTTACCCATATTTGGGTTACAATCAGGTACACATTACCCATATTTGAGTATTTTTTACCTATATTTGAGTATCATTTACGCATATTTGCGAATGTGCACTTTTTGAAAAAAAGGTAAACTGACCTTAGCGTGTAGGCTAACTTTTTGTCTCACATTTGCCTAATGTTAGTCTAAAATTAGACAGATATGACACACTTTTGTTAGACATGTTGCAAATTCGAAACATGTTTGTTAGTCTAACATTAGACTAACGTTAGACATGTTTTAGTTAGGCTGTTAGACGAATGTTAGGCATAGATTTTATGCTGCTTGTTTTCATTCCAGCTGTCATCCGAGCAAGAAGTGTGATTGTAGTAGTGAACTTTTATCGGCGTTCACTACTACAACCGCACTTCTGCCTCGAATGAAAGCTGATCGAAACATATTTAATAATAAAAATCGGAGCCTGTTTTAATTTTATTTTATTTCAATTTTAATTTTATTTTAATTTTAATTTTAATTTTAATTTTAATTTTAATTTTAATTAATTTTAATTTTAATTTTAATTTTAATTTTAATTTTAATTTTAATTTTAATTGTAATTTTAATTGTAATTTTAATTGTAATTTTAATTGTAATTTTAATTGTAATTTTAATTTCAATTTCAATTTTAATTTCAATTTCAATTTCAATTTCAATTTCAAATTTTAATTTTAATTTTAATTTTAATTTTAATTTTAATTTTAATTTTAATTTTAATTTTAATTTTAATTTTAATTTTAATTTTAATTTTAATTTTAATTTTAATTTTAATTTTAATTTTAATTTTAATTTTAATTTTAATTTTAATTTTAATTTTAATTTTAATTTTAATTTTAATTTTAATTTTAATTTTAATTTTAATTTTAATTTTAATTTTAATTTTAATTTTAATTTTAATTTTAATTTTAATTTTAATTTTAATTTTAATTTTAATTTTAATATTAATTTTAATATTAATTTTAATTTTAATTTTAATTTTAATTTTAATTTTAATTTTAATTTTAATTTTAATTTTAATTTTAATTTTAATTTTAATTTTAATTTTAATTTTAATTTTAATTCTAATTTTAATTTTAATTTTAATTTTAATTTTAATTTTAATTTTAATTTTAATTTTAATTTTAATTTTAATTTTAATTTTAATTTTAATTTTAATTTTAATTTTAATTTTAATTTTAATTTTAATTTTAATTTTAATTTTAATTTTAATTTTAATTTTAATTTTAATTTTAATTTTAATTTTAATTTTAATTTTAATTTTAATTTTAATTTTAATTTTAATTTTAATTTTAATTTTAATTTTAATTTTAATTTTAATTTTAATTTTAATTTTAATTTTAATTTTAATTTTAATTTTAATTTTAATTTTAATTTTAATTTTAATTTTAATTTTAATTTTAATTTTATTTTAATTTTAATTTTAATTTTAATTTTAATTTTAATTTTAATTCTAATTTTAATTTTAATCTTAATTTTAATTTTAATTTTAATTTTAATTTTAATTTTAATTTTAATTTTAATTTTAATTTTAATTTTAATTTTAATTTTAATTTTAATTTTAATTTTAATTTTAATTTTAATTTTAATTTTAATTTTAATTTTAATTTTAATTTTAATTTTAATTTTAATTTTAATTTTAATTTTAATTTTAATTTTCATTTTAATTTTAATTTTAATTTTAATTTTAATTTTAATTTTAAGTTTAATTTTAATTTTAAGTTTAATTTTAATTTTAAGTCTAATTTTAATTTTAAGTTTAATTTTAATTTTAAGTTCAATTTTAATTTTAATTTGAATTTGAATTTTAATTTTAATTTTAATTTTAATTTTAATTTTAATTTTAATTTTAATTTTAATTTTAATTTTAATTTTAATTTTAATTTTAATTTTAATTTTAATTTTAATTTTAATTTTAATTTTAATTTTAATTTTAATTTTAATTTTAATTTTAATTTTAATTTTAATTTTAATTTTATTTTAATTTTAATTTTAATTTTAATTTTAATTTTAATTGTAATTTTAATTTTAATTAATTTAATTAATTTCACAATATCCTTTGTTCATGGCTTCAGAGATTCCTTTCAGAATTTTGCTATTGATTGCTAAAGGATTTTTTAGATTTTATTTATGAATTTTCTGTAGAGTTCCTTAGGAAATTACTCCAGAGATAGAACTGAATCCACAAATTATTTTAAAAGTGTGTTCACAGATTTATTCAAGCAGTTTTTATACAAATTACTTCGTTCTTTCCTCCAGATATTCTATCGGATATTTCTGCAGAGATCTTTACAAAAATTGATCCACAAGTTTCTACGGGAATTTACCCACAAATTCCTTAGTTTATTCCCACAGAGATTATTTTGGGAATTTAATCCAATATTCTATCGCAATTTTTTTAAAGAAATTATTTCAGGATTTCCTTTAGAGATTTTGCAGGAATTCCTCCAGAAATTTATCATGACATTTCTCCAGAAATTTCTTCGTTCATGCCTCTGGAGTTTTTTTTTTTGATATTCCACCAGATATTAGTTCTAGAATTGCTTCAAGAACTTCACAAAATACTTTTTTTATTTCTCTAGAAATTCCTTCGGATATGTACCCACAGATTTCTGAAAGAGTTGCTCCAGAGATTCCAGAGAAATTTTCAGGAATTCAAGGGGTTTCTCGGGATTTCCCTCAAAGCTGTTTTAGGAATTTGTTCCAGAGGTCAATTTGAGAATTACTCCACAAGTTCTGGAAAAATACTTCAGAAATTTATTCGGAAATTTATCCACAGATTCCTTCCAGATATTACCCACAGATGTCTTCGTTCGTGGCTTCAGTAATTCTTCCATCTAAGGAAATCCTTTAGAGATTTTCTTTGGGAATGCCTCCTTATTTCATTTTCTGCATTGTTTTTACAGTTTCCATCAAGAATTTTTGAATGGTTCAACACTTTTTTGTTCAATTCTGCTGAATTTTTTCTGAGAATTATGCAGATTTTTCTGAGAGCATTGCTCCATATGAATAATGAAAAATATTTTATGAATATTTTAGATTTCTCAGCCCACATCAATACTTTCGAATGCAAACAAGATTTAAAATCACTTATCACACATATATTTATTGGCACACTGTCATTATTGAGACCATAATTGAGTTTAACTACAAGAAATAAACTCGCAAACACATTTGCGCCAATCCATCGGTTTCGAGCTAGTCGGCAGACTAGCAGAATTTTTCTCTTCAAAATTATCGTCGAGTTATTGGGCAATTCTTGGATTTTCTTCGGGAGCACCTGAAAGAAATGTTATTATAAACATGCAACATAAGTACAGTTTCTTACCGATTTTGGCAACACCCGTTTTTGTCTACTCCCGATTTTGGCAACACCCGTTTTTGGCAACATTTCCTTCCCGATTTTGGCAACACCCGTTTTTGGCAACAATTTCTTACCGATTTTGGCAACACCCGATTTTGATTTTTTACCGATTTTGGCAACAAAAAATTTTGACCAAAAATTTTTACCGAAAAATCGTTTGTATTTGTAAATGTAGTGTTATTTTATCCTTACTTTTCTTTAAAAAATCAAAATTCATTAAATTTTCCAAAATCGACAATTTTACAAATCATGACGTAATTTATGAACGTCACCTACATGGATCGTTTTATAGCTTGTGAATAGTCCATATTTATAATATAAGCCAAATTGACGCATAAAAGTTGAAAATTATCCACAAAATTTTTTTACCGATTTTGGCAACACCCCAATTTGGCAACATTAAATTCACCTCGTGTTGCCAAAATCGGTAAGAAACTGTATTCCAATACAGCAAGGTCACATTAAGCCATCAATTACTTTTTCGGTATAGTTTTCCATTAAGATGTTTGGATCGAGGATTTGATGGATCCTCCGTGGCACATAGTAGCTCCAGGGTTTCCTGGAGAAATTGCTTCGTAGACAACGAGAATTCATGTTCGTAGGGGTCTGACGCAACCTAAGAATATATAATAATAAAATAATATTTTAATTAGAAGCTAGAAACGTTATTCGGAAGTAGATTTACTTACCAGTTCGTCTTGAAGAAGCTCACGTGTTTAGCTATCTTGCTGTTGGAATCAAAACAAAGTTCATTGGTGGCTGAAATTCCTTTTTATATTTGAAGTGTGTGTGTGGAAGGTTCTAGATTTTGAATGAATGATTTCATAAATCAATTTCACTTACATTTTTTTTTGAAATTATATGTGGCGTATATTATCTTGTATATTATAAATATAAGAAATCTTAATGGAAAACAGAATGAACTCTTAGAAGAAAGTATATGTTTGGACACATATTTTGATAAAATCATTGGACTTCTTTTCGTGTACAACATCAATTCAAATTAAAAAAAAATATTTTCAATACATAATTTAATCATAATTTCTCCAAGTTTTACGTATTATTTTTACTGTTATTTGACCGAGCTTTGTTGTTATTTTTAAGTGAAAACCATCATTGGGACAATAAGTCGGTTGATGTAATAATAAATAAATAAATAAGAAATTGCATACGAATTGTCATTTCACGATGCCAGTTCTTAACACAAGTCAAACCCAAATAGGCTCAATAAATTCATCAGAATTACTTCAAGGAATTTTATGACAATGGTGTTCTTAGGATACCGATGCTTAAGGCCGGACGGGACGGTGGTTGAATCGTACGCCATTGCTCTGTTGTTAGTAAGATGCAAATCTCAACTTCTACTTCATATTATTGGCTAAAAATTTGATCGTTCATTTGCTCACTAATTGCGGTGCACAATCGACTAAAGTTTCAGCTACGCCAGTGCAGTGCAAATTGATATTTGCATCTTCAAAATCGTGAGGCAAATTGTTAGAAAGAGAGGGAAGATAGGAAAAATTACACGTCGTCCCATGCGGCCTTAATACACCAAGGAGTTTTCTAAGAACTGTGATCTCTCGACAACAATTCTTAACATGAATAGCATCTCAAAATAATTTAAATAAATTTATCAGAATCACACCAAGGAGTTTCCTAAGAACTGTGATCTTACGACAACAATTTTTAACAAAACTAACATCTCAAAATAATTTAAATAAATTTATCAGAACCACACCAAGGAATTTCCTAAGAACTGTGATCTTACGACAACAACTGTTACCATAAATAAAATCTCAAAATAATTTAAAAAAATTATCACAATCACACCAAGGAGTTTTCTAAGAACTGCGATCTCTCGACAACAATTCTTAACATAAATAACATTTCAAAAAATTAAATAAATCAGAATCGTACCAAGGAGTTTCCTAAGAACTTTGATCTCACGACAACAATTATTACCATAAATAAAATCTCAAAATTATTTAAATAAATTTATCAGAATCACACCTAGGAGATTCCTAAGAACTGTGATCTTACAATAACAATTCTCAACATATCTAACATCTCAAAATAATTTAAAGAAAATTTATCAGAATCACACCAAGGAATTTCCTAAGAACTGTGATCTTACGACAACAATTCTTACCATAAATAACATCTCAAAATAATTTAAATAAATTTATCAGAATCACTCCAAGGAGTTTCCTAAGAACTGTGATCTTACGATAACAATTATTACAATAAATAAAATCTCAAAATAATTTAAATAAATTTATCAGAATCACACCAAGGAGTTTTCAAAGAACTGTGATCTCTCGACAACAATTCCTACCATAAATAACATCTCAAAAAAAATTCAATAAATCAGAATCACACCAAGGAGTTCTCTTAGAACTTTTTTTTTATGTCTTTATTATCGAGACTTTCAGCCCAAGGCTGGTTCGTCTCCACCCTTAGAACTTGTGATCTTACGACAACAATTCTTACCATAAATAAAATATCACAATTATTCAAATAAATTTAGCAGGAACACACCAAGGAGTTTCCTTAGAACTTTGATCTCACGACAACAATTATTACCATTAATAAAATCTCAAAATTATTTAAATATATTTATCAGAATCACACCAAGGAGTTTTCTAAGAACTGTGATCTCTCGACAACAATTCATAACATAAATAACATCTAAAAAAATTAAATAAATCAGAATCATACCAAGGAGTTCCCTTAGAACTGTGATCTTACGACAACAATTCTTACCATAAATAAAATCTCTAAATAATTAAAAAAAAAAATATCAGAATCACACCAAGGAGTTTCCTAAGAACTTTGATCTCACAACAACAATTCTTACCATAAATAAAATCTCACAATTATTCAAATAAATTTATCAGAATCACACCTAGGAGATTCCTTAGAATTGTGATCTTTCGATAACAATTCTTAACATAAATAAAATCTCAAAATAGGGTAAGAAATCAAACTTTGAACTAGTCAAATTGTAATCTTAATTTGAACCATTTCAAAATTCATTTAAACGACGTATTTTTCAGGCAAATATTGTCCCGAAAAAGATGTTAAACAGCTTTCCGTAATAGAACCTGATAACATGAACTTTAAAAGCATTGAAAAAAGCGTTTTTGTCATGGAAAACAGGCAATTGAAAAATCACTGTGATTTCACCCATTTCCCCCAAGAGAAAGCACATTTTCGGTGCACTCGTACGGCTCATGCATTGTATCACACGCAATATGTGAACACGTCAAATGAAAGCTTATTTATCGTAGAATCGACCAATCGAATAATATTCCGCATTATTTCTCATAAAATTATCAAATTTAAGTGATTCTTACTTGGAGAATGTTATCTTAAATTGAACCATTTGTAATCTAAATTTGAACTAGTAAACGGAGGTGAGCTTCTAGTGTTGGCCTGTAGATTGCGCTAGTGGTTGCTTTGTTTACTCTTGGGGGATGGAAAAATCCAAATTTAGTTTCCAAATTCCTAAAAAATTTCGAACATTCTGAGTTGAGATTCATCTGACTAATGAAAAATAGGTATGAGAATTAGCAGATTCATGTGATTTTTCATTGTTTAGTATGGAATTGGCTGTTTTGTGAGTTGCTCGAGCTGCTGCCGCCAGTAGTTCAAATTAAGATTAAAATTGGTTCAAATTATGATTACGATGGTTCAAATTAAGATTAAAATCATTGTTGATGAAAAATCAAATATTTCAATGAAATTCGGTGCAAATACAAACTTTTTACCATTTAACAGAAAGCTTATACCCGTGGCTTTCATGTACATATGATTTAGCCGTAGTAAATTATTTCCATGTGGGAGAAAAAATCACTTAAAATTTGCACTGCTTCAGAAGCCGCAATTTGGTTCAAATTTTGATTACCTACCCTAATTTAAATAAATTGATCATTTCAAATTTCAAAAATTATTTCAATAAATTAATCAAATTGCTTCAAGGAGTTGCATAAAATTATGATCAAAAGATTACAATTTTCAATACCATTCAAATTTGACAAATATTGTTATACAAAATGAACAGAATTTCCCCAAAGAGATCTATAAGAACTGTGATCTTGCGATATAAATTCTTAACGCTAGTCGAATTTGAAAAAAAATATAATTAAGCAATCAATACTAAGTCAAGATTTCTCCAGGAAGTTCCATATAAATGGCTCTAATTCTTATCACAATTCAAATTCAACACATGTCAAAATTTTAAACAAGTTTCAAATATAGCAATCATAATCGCTCCAAGGAGATCCATAAGAATTAACGATGAAAACCGTTTCTTAAATTAAGTAAAATTTAAAAATAATCCTGTTAACGCATTCAGAATTGCACCAGAGTTCCGTAAGAAG
This sequence comes from Aedes albopictus, assembly GCF_035046485.1. Classification (NCBI taxonomy): domain Eukaryota; kingdom Metazoa; phylum Arthropoda; class Insecta; order Diptera; family Culicidae; genus Aedes; species Aedes albopictus. The sequence continues at coordinate 205,947,183 of NC_085138.1, forward strand.
AGATGAAAATTTACTTACTTCTTGTTGGGCTATACGATGAACTCTCCAAATATATATATTTGGTGTATTCCGTTATTCATGCGATTCCACCAAATGCCGTTTTGCTTTCTCACAAGGACACTCTCTACAGTCATTTTCACTTAATAGGTAACATCAATATCACACCACACGGTGTCAAAATTTCGATTATTATCGAACTTTCATGTACCTCGGATTTTTCTTCATAGAATGTTAGAATTTCGCCTATAATGTATAAATGCAAAATTTGAAAATATTCTATCGGGGAAATTTTGAGTTAGATGAGCTTTTGGGTATTTTCCATACTAAAAATCAATAATTACTATTTTAGCCCAAAAAACGTCCCATACAAAATGTATGGAAAAATTTTCGCCGATGAAATATTTTCTAGTTTTCCGATTATAAATATATAGCCGAAATACTATTCATTTTTGAAGAAAAATCCGAGGTACATGAATGTTCGATAATAATCGAAATTTTGACACCGTGCACCATTCCACTACTAATATTTATTTTTTTTCCAATTTTTCCTTCTTCACTTTTTTTCATTTCTTTGTGCACTTTCACAGTTTTTAATTGAAGGGCTTTCTTTGCCTCCCATTGCATGAATTGATGAATTTCAATATTGTGAAGCCAGCACAATGATACACCTTCCCCAGGGAGCCGAGGAAATTTTCCCGACTGGACCATAGCCGTAACCATTAGGCTAATTGAAGACCCAACTACACAACTAATCACTGTTTCCATCCTCGGAAGAAGCGCAAACACTTATACAAATGCAATCACTGCAGCATCGAAACGCATGTAAACCTCCGGGCACAGAGGGTTCGGGAAACGGTTCTTCTTCATCGGTTCCATCTTCCAAACATTCAAGAACACGGGAAATGCGGTTTCGGCGGGTAAATGTTGTACCCATAATGACTCAACCGACACGACGCGACCAAACGACAACGTTACCGTAATCAATTCCGGCGATGATTTTAGTCCCGGCGACAGTAAGACGAGAACAAACCGGACGCGCAAGTCTTTTTACTTTCTCGACCGACAGACCCGATTTTTATTTCCAACTGATGCTTTGTTGCTTTTTTGACTGCCTTTTCGTCAACTGTCAACGATGCGCGAAAAAATCGAACACTCAGCATAGTTTCGGGGTTATGATTTATGCTTTCCGAACTTTTCGATGAGCAGCATACCTAACAAATGCCTAACAGTGTCGAACGCCTAACTTCCTCCGTGCTGGGCTAATTAACACGCCGCGCACTACCGGCTTCTTTGGCGGTCACAGCTGGAAAGACCCCAACCTTCTCCTTGAATGTCCTAATTTCCCTGTCCCAAGTCCGAATCGAACCGAAGTTTGATACTCGATCGTTTCGTGACAGTTGGCACCACTCCCACATTGGTTCAAACCGCTGTCAATAAGTAGCAGGTGTGAGTACTCACTACGTGTGCTATATTAGTAGCTGACCTGCGCATTTCACTGACAACTGTGATTACGCCACCAGTAAGGCTGTCAGTGTGTTTATCCAGGGTTGGATTTGGGGTTTTAGAAACTTACTGGCAGGTTGGATTTGGAAAGGAATACTTGTGGAGGAGCCATCAAGCTTCTAAATTGGAACCTACGGTTACAGGTGTATTAAGGAGGGCCTTAGCATCAATCCGTCAAAAGTCGTAATTGTCCCTTTCACTAGGAGAAGGAAGATCAACCTAAAAGCTTTTCGGCTTGGAGGGATACAAATTCATCCTAGTGATCGAGTCAAATACTTAGGTTTGATTCTGGATGCCAAACTGAACTGGAATGCTCAAATTGAGTCCGTGATCGGTAAAGCAACAAGTGCGTTCTGGTTATGCTCCAAAACTATTGGCAGGAAGTGGGGCTTGAAACCAAAAATGATAATGTGGATTTATACTGCCATAATCCGCCCAAAAGTGACGTATGCTTCGTTTGTTTGGTGGCCAAAAACAAAAGAGGCTACCACGCAATCAAAGCTTGCGAAAATCCAACGTCTTGCGTCCATTGCTGTTACAAGAGCGATGCGAAGCACTCCATCAAAAGCTTTAGATGCGATTCTCAATCTGCTACCTTTGCACGAGTACGTGCAATTAGAAGCAGAAAAGGAATTGCTGCGACTTAAACGAATTGAAAAGTTTATGCCAGGTGATTTTGTAGGTCACCTGAGCATTTCACAATACTTCCAAAATAGGCCAGTAATGAAAATGATTAAAGACTGGACGAAACCTGTGAAGAACCATGATGTTCCTTACAAGTTGCACGAAACAACTCGTGCAGATTGGGAAGTCGGAGGTCCCACTGTTCGTCAAGGATCAATCAAATTCTATACAGATGGCTCAAAAGTTGGAATAAAAACGGGAGCAGGAATCTACGGCCCTGGAATACAAACATCAGTGGCGATGGGACACTATCCTGCGGTGTTTCAAGCAGAGATTCTTGCTATTTTGAAATGCGCAAATATCTGCCTTGAGAGAAAATACAGATATGCAAATATTTGTATTTTCTCAGATAGTCAAGCTGCACTAAAACCATTGTGCGCTTACAAATGCACTTCAAAGCTTGTCTGGGAATGCATTCTTTCACTGCGCAGGCTGTGCCAAGGGAACTCAGTAAACTTATACTGGGCTCCAGGTCACTGCGGCATTGAAGGGAATGAAATGGCAGACGTGCTTGCTAAAAGTGGTTCCAATTTACAATTTGTTGGTCCAGAACCATTCTGCGGAATATCAAACTGTACAATTAAAATGGATCTGAAATGCTGGGCTGAGCAGAGGGTGATATTCAATTCGATGGATGTCAAAAATTGCAATCAGTCAAAACAATTTATAACACCAAATGCTTATAAAACCAAAAAGCTCTTAGAGCTCAACAAGAGAGCTCTATGTACATACACTGGCCTAGTAACTGGACACTATCCGAGCAGGTATCACTTGAAAAAGATTGGCCAGATTCAGAGTGATATCTGTCGTTTCTGTAATACGGAACGTGAAACCTCGGAACATATGCTTTGCAGTTGTGGTGCTTTATACATGCGCAGGCAAAGATTTCTAAATAGTGGTTGCTTGCAACCCAGTGAGATCTGGTCTGCAGAACCTGGGAAGGTCTTGGGGTTTATTAATTCCATTGCACCTGACTGGGAGACGACGCGTCGTGGCAGAAGCTGATTACTTGACACATGCAGGTGTAGTGTGATGAATCGGCAAAGTTAAATAAACGTCCACGCGGATGTTTATATCATAACAATCAAACAGGCTATGCACTTTGTGTGGCCTGCTTAATCGTGCAACTAAGCACAACAGAATAAACCATACGCCACCGAGCGTTGGTCGGTTGCCACGAAAAGCAAATTGAATAAATCATTCTGGTTCCGAGCCCAACAGCTAACGGGTGTACACTTTACTCTGAAGAAAACTCCAAATTAGTACATGGCTACCTAAGACAGGTTTTGCCTTCTCCGCAGCAAAAGTGTGAAAGTGATACAGTTCGGTAAAGTGTATTCCAATCACATTTGAAAATGGGTTGGTTTTCAAGTGACGAGATCGTCACTACGAATCAAATGGGACCCAGTGAAGAACACCATCAAACACAAGCGGTTGCGCTTTGCATTTTAACAGTTATCGCGGGTGCGTACGTGCTAATAAAACTACTACTGAAGTTGCACAAATCACACACGGAACGGCTGGCAGAAAGAGCCGCTCGACGAGCCGCTGCCCATCCAATCTAACAGTTATAAGGAAGTGTCGAACTTTACTGTACTGTGTGGAGTAGTTGAAATAAATAATAACATTTTTATTGGAAACATTAAGTGCAAGTGACTAAGTAACTATACAATGACGGAACACAAGATAAACAGTTTAGTGTTCACATTGTGTTACACACAAATGTACGAGGTGAAAACCAAGCTCGAAGCTAGAGCGTACCGAGGATTTTCAAAGGAAGAGCAACAAGCAACGCCCTATTCCAAGTAGCAGCAGCAGCAGCGATCTCCAACGGAATGCAAACGAACACCAGGAGTTCGATTGTGGAACTTCGAGATGACATAGTGGACATACTCATGTGGAAAATCGAACACTACTAGTGGCAGTGCAGACGAAGAAACAACATAACAAACGGGTCATCCGGCAACATGGAGCCGACCCCAACAAGGGCGCAACATGGAGCGACCCCAACGTAGCTTCGTCGTTGCTGCTGAGACTTGCAGATGATATACTAGCGTGAGTGATGATTTAATTTAATAGTTAAAAATAAATAAGTACCGAAACATTTTAGTTAAAATGGTGTATTCAAGTGGTGTTTGACATTGTAATATTCAAAAATGTGTGACTTACTGAGAGATCTTGTTTGAAAGTAAATTACCAAATCTCATAAATCCTGTACGAGAATTAATTATCCGGAAGCCTAACAGTGACCTCATCCGATTTTAAAAAGAAGAGAGTTAAATGAAAAAAAATGTTGTCAAAAATATAGAACAACTTGCACTTACTTTGAGAAATCTGAGGAAGGCACCAAACAGGAAATTTTTGAGGAAAACACTAGTAGACAAGTTAGTAAAGGCTCGTAATCTTTATGAAGCAAATTTATACCTCTTAGACGAATTCGAATGTTCTAATCAAAAAATCCTCTTAAGAAAATCCAGAGATATTTTTAGTGAAATTAAAATTTTTATCGACGTGCGACTTGATAAGGCCAAACATCTCATACGTTTTAAAACAATTGTAAAACTTATCATTATTGTCGAAAAATTATACCGCAATAACAAGATGACAACTCCGAAGGTGGACCTTAAACTTGGAACCGCAGTGGTCCAAGTTTATGATGGAAGCCAAGAAGGCCTGAGTCCATTTATTGACTCAGTTGGCTTATTCGTAGACACGGTCAAAGCGGAATTTGTAACGGCAACAGCAGCTCAAAAAACAGCCGCAGATGTTACCGTTAAAAAATTCGTGATGACCAGACTAATTGGAAAAGCGAGATCGGCCGTAGGCGAGAACCCGGCAGATCTCGATGAAATATTAAACCACTTAAAAAATAGATGCGGTCTGGCAACGTCTTGAGACGTATATGTTTCGAAATTAGGAGCATTGAAACAATCTGGTGATGTCAACAAATTCACCACGGAGGTCGAAAATTTGACCTTCCTTTTAGAAAAGGCTTACATCACGGAGCAAATTCCGGTTGATGTGGCGAACAAAATGGCAATAAAGCAAGGAGTGAAGGCTCTTAGTACCGGCGTTCGTAACCCCGATACGAGGCTCATTCTAAAAGCCGGACAATTTGCAACATTGTCCGCAGCAATAGAGAAAACACTGAGCAACGAGGCTACAACAGCAACACCTAATACTAACGCGATAATGTTCGCTTCACGCCGCGGACATAACAATCGCGGCAGAAATAATTTCAATATGAATCACTACGGACAACGCCACAACGATTATCGTGGAGGCAGAGGAGGATTCCATAGTGGTCGTGGAAGACGACCCTATGGATCTCCATCTCAGCGTGGAAGAGCATCTCACAGAGGCTTCCACCGCGGAAATATGCAACCACGCATATTTTACGCAGATGTTGGACACATGGTTCCACCTCAACAACAAAACTTGACAAACTCAGGACGCATATGTCCTAACCAACAGCAAATGCAACCACAGTACCAACCACAGGTACAGCAACCGCAACAGCCGCAGCAACATTTTTTAGGCCAACTACACAACTTTTAACCAACAACGCGTCGGCATCGAATTTCATAAAGGCACATGTCGAAATTAGAAATCCTCTACATAGAGATGAGCGGAAGTTACATACGTCGATTTGGCAACGCTGTTTGTTTTGTTTACAACAGCTGCCAACACTTGCTACAAAGCTAGATGTTCAAACTTTGTGCGTGACTTCGTTGTGGTTCAAGTTGTTTTGTTTACATTTTCTAATGGATCACTAAAATAACTAAAACGGCCGCTATGAAATAAACAGATAGCGCCACCGTAGTCTTGTGTGTTTGACGTAACTCGACTGCTGTCACTGTGTTACCGTCCATATATGGTGGCGCTTTTGTTTTGATGCGGTGAGTAGCGGAAAAGTCGACTTCAATGATCCATTATGGTAGAATTTTTTTTTCAAAATTTTGTTGAAATAGCGGAGAAATCTAAGAAATCTGAAATTCAATGCAAAAGTGATGCGTTAATTATATCGGCAGAAGTGAAGCAAGAAGCGCAATGGAAGTTTTTTCGACAAGTGCAGCAACAAAAGTGTCGTCATAAGCATGGGCTTTTGAAAGCAGAATTAATAAATTTTTATCTTTTTATTAAACATACATTGCCGCCAATATCTCGATATTAAAAATAAATTTTAAGTTCCGATTATTGCAATACCGTTCAAACGAGGCCTTCCTACGAACGATAAGCATGTTCATTTGGCTCACACTTTGACAGTTCTCTCTGCATGATTGGCTCACAATGGCCGCCTCCGCAGATCTCTATAATGTAGGATTACTAGTCGAAATGACAAATTCGGTGTGTACCTTTATGATAGATTCAGGAGCTGACGTATCGGTGTTCAAAGCTAACAAAATTCTTGAAAGTCACCAAATCGATGTAAATAGAAAATGCAGTATCTCCGGAATTTCCGGTGAAAAAATTGAAACACTGGCAACAACAGTTACGGCATTGACATTTTCAAATACCCTCACATTGCATCACGAATTCCATTTAGTAGGAGACGAATTCCCAATATTCACCGATGGAATATTGGGAAGAGACTTTCTATCCTTGTATAAATGCACAATAAACTACGAATATTGGATTTTAAGTTTTAATTTTAACAATGCAGAAGTAAATGTAATGATTGAAGACAATTTCAATGAAGGTATAATAGTTCCGGAAAGATGCGAAGTAATTCGCAGAATTCCGAATGTACAGGTAGCCGAGGATTCTGTAGTGTGTTCACAGGAAATCCAAAATGGAGTTTTCTGTGGGAACACTTTAGTATCACCTAATGCTACATACGTTAAATTTATTAACACAACGAGTAAACCTGTGTTAATCCATAATTTTAAACCAGTAATTAAACCCCTCAATCAGTTTATAATAGCCAGCATCCAAAAAGGGGAAAACGACACAAATAAACGTATTGATAAGATTAAAAATAAAATTAAAATATCTGAAATTCCTTCATTTGTCAGGACCAAATTTGAAAAGGTCCTGGAGGAATTTAATGACATATTTGCACTAGATACAGACAACCTCACAACTAACAATTTCTACGAACAAAGCATCAACCTAACCGATAACGTGCCTGTGTATACTCCTAACTACAGAAGCATACACGCACAGAACGATGAAATTGAATCACAAGTTAAAAAACTTTTGGAAAACAATATAATCGAAAACTCTGTGTCGGCGTATAACTCACCAATATTATTGGTGCCGAAAAAGTCAAACACATCAGATAAGAAGTGGAGACTTGTAGTGGATTTCAGACAGTTTCTAGCTGACAGATTTCCATTACCCAGAATAGACACGATTCTAGACCAATTAGGCAGGGCCAAATATTTTAGTACATTGGATTTGATGGCAGGTTTCCATTAAATTCCTTTGAGCCCAGAGTCCCGCAAGTATACAGCGTTCTCTACACCTTCAGGGCACTATGCCTTCACCCGTTTATCATTTGGACTTAATGTGAGTCCAAATAGTTTTCAACGGATGATGACAATTGCTATGGCAGGTTTAACACCTGAGTGCGCGTTCGTGTACATAGACGATATTGTCGTAATAGGATGTTCAGCAGAGCATCACATCAAAAATTTGATAAATGTCTTTAAAAGATTGAGGCATTACAATCTAAAATTAAACCCCGAAAAATGTCAATTCTTCAAAACAGAAGTAACATATTTAGGACACAAAATTACAGATCAGGGAATTCTTCCTGATGACACAAAATTCGAAATAATCAAAAACTACCCAATACCAACAAACGCGGATGAAACTCGCCGCTTCGTCGCGTTTTGTAACTATTACCGTAAGTTCGTACCGGATTTTGCTAGATTAGCCAAACCGTTAAATGACTTACTAAAAAAAATTCAACTTTTGAATGGACAGATAACTGTCAATCAGCTTTCGAACAACTCCGTAATCACCTACTCTCACCACCTATATTAAGTTACCCTGACTTTTCGAAGAAATTCTATCTAACCACAGACGCCTCAAACGTAGGCTGTGGTGCAATACTATCACAAGTAATTGATGGACAAGACCTACCAATAGCTTACGCAAGTAAAGCTTTTAACTCGGCAGATTCCAAAAAACCTACGATTATGCAGGAAATGATCGCTATCCATTGGGCTATCGATTATTTCAAGCCATATTTGTATGGACGGAAGTTTATAGTACGAACAGATCACAGACCACTGGTGTTCCTTTTTGGTATGAAAGAGCCAACCAAAAAACTAACACAAATGCGTCTGGATCTCGAAGACTATGACTTTGAAATAGAACATATTAAAGGAACAAATAACGTAGGCGCCGATGCATTATCTAGATTAATGTCATCTGACGACCTAAAAAATAGAACAATACTCATGGTTAACACCAGATCCATGACTAAAAAGAAATCAGCTAAAGCCAAGGATGACGTTTCCACATACACGAAGCCTGATCAACTTCTAGTTAGCGAAGCTGTCATTTTAAAGGAAGCTCGAAATTCTTTTAAATTAACAACAAATCTCAGTAACAATATAATGGAATTCCAAATAAAAAGCGAGAATTATAAAAAGACGCATGCAGCAATACAATTCAATTACAAAAATGAAGGTCAGACACTCGAGTCTGCTCTTTCAAAATTGAATGAAGTTATGACAAATTTAAAGATAAAACAAATCGCCTTATCATTGAGCGATCCATTATTCTCGCAAATCACAGTAGAACAATTTAAATCAATTGCTACAAAAATTATAAATAGTTTTGAAATTTTACTCTTCAAACCTCCAAGACAAATAGAGTCAAAAATGGAAGTCGAAAAAATATTGCATGATTTTCATAATAGCTCAACTGGAGGCCACATAGGACAGCATAGATTGTACCTAAAACTACGAGATCTATTCCAATGGAGAGGAATGAAAGGTTCTATCGCAAAATTCATAAAGGCCTGTGAATTTTGCAGAAAGAACAAAGTCAGTAAAAGAACAAAAGAAGCATCTATTATCACATCTACACTTCAGAAACCATTCGATGTGATCTCTATCGATACGGTCGGACCGTTACCCAAAACAAGCAGGAATAATCGTTACTGTATCACTTTACAATGTGACTTATCGACGAATTTCGATAATCCCTATACAGAATAAAGAATCTAATACTATTGCTCGTGCATTAGTAGAAGATTTTATCCTTAAATATGGTAACTTCTTGGAGCTAAGATCTGATAGAGGAACCGAATATTGCAACGAAGTTCTTCAGCAGATCAGCAAAATTTTAAATTTCAAACAAACCTTTTCAGCCGCCTATCATCCAGAGACGATCGGTGCATTGGAGAGAAATCACAGATGCCTAAACGAGTATCTGCGATCATTCTCAAATGAACACCATGACGACTGGGATGATTGGGTTGGTTTCTACACTTTTGTATACAATACAACCCCGCATACAGATTCTAATCTTACACCGTTCGAATTAGTCTATGGAAGGAAACCAAATTTACCGCAAGATCTGATGAACAACAGAACTATAGAACCAGTTTATAATATTGAGCAATACATGAATGAATTGAAATTTAAATTACAAAAAAGTCAAACTATAGCAAGGGAACATATGATCAAAGAGAAAATTCAAAGAACTGCTGACCTAAATATCAATCTAAACCCAATCGACGTCTCATTAGGAGATTTAGTCTACATAACCAAGGAAAACAGGAAAAAAATAGACTCGTTTTATACAGGACCATATAAAGTTATAGAAACTAAAAATAGCAACTGCGTCATAGAAGATCTTGCAAAAACAAAAAAAAAAAAAAATGGGAAGGCAGCCAACTTATATTATAATTGTTTAAATAATTCCAGTACATCAAATATAAAATAACAGAACATTGTCAAACTATAAATTAATCATATTTTGTCAATTCAATTATAGTCATACGACGAAATTCACTGTAACCAATAGTCTAAGCAAGCAACCGAACAACGCTCAAGGTCATGAAAATTCCAAATCCATTTTTTTCCAAATTAATACGAGTGTCTGAATCCTCACGCCACTCTTTTCCAAAAGGGGGAAGTTGTAGTGTGATGAATCAGCAAAGTTAAATAAACGTCCACGCGGATGTTTATATCATAACAATCAAACAGGCTATGCACTTTGTGGCCTGCTTAATCGTGCAACTAAGCACAACAGAATAAACCATACGCCACCGAGCGTTGGTCGGTTGCCACGAAAAGCAAATTGAATAAATCATTCTGGTTCCGAGCCCAACAGCTAACGGGTGTACACTTTACTCTGAAGAAAACTCCAACTTAGTACACAGGGCTGTCACAAAAGTGTCGATTTGGAAACCGCAAAATCCGCGCCAAGCCATTTGAAATCCGCGCCGAGGTTATCAAATCCGCGCCAGTACAAAAACATATGGAGTTGATGACTGAAGCTTATAAAAAGTCAGACTTTTGTTGTACTCCAGATGAAGACATTTCTAATGAAAAATTATTTTTTAACTATTATTGATTTATAACTTTAGATGGCAACTTTTACATCGGCTAGTTTTGTTTTATTGGAATAAAAATTTTGAATCGATAGTTATTTGGTTGTTTATTAATAAGTGTGCTATTTTACGAGAAAAGGTTTTCCTGATCTCAAGGTTTTCGAAAAAGGAACATTCTTAGCGAATCTTTTGAAACAATTTATAATCAACGTTATGGTGGAAATCCTGAAATAACATCTGTAGTAAATACCAAAAGATCGTTCGAGAGAATTGAGAGATAGTTTTCAGAAACTTCTTGAGATGTTATGAATTGCTCTCTACAGAAATTTATTTTATGAAGATACAAATAGAGTAATACTAGTGGAATTCATTGATTAAATCACCAATAAACTTTATTTCTGAGAAAGATATTTGTGAAAAAAAAGCACTTAAAAAAACAGTCTGGAAATTCAGTGAAATTTTAGCAAGTTAGGATTCCAAAAGCTTCAACAATTTCTTCAAGTATTCTGCAAAAAAATCCTCAAAAAAAAATCTACCAAGAAACCTTTTGATAACTGTTTCCGTAACTCCCCTCAAAACGAGTGCTCCGACTGGAAATCAAAGAGAAATTTTACAAAAGAAGTTTACGTATTTTAACGATAATTCTATCAGAATTTTAACAAAAAAAATCGATTCCACATAAATTCCACAAATAACAAATAACAGTCTATCAGAATTTTAACAAAAAAAATCGATTCCACATAAATTCCACAAATAACTGATTCAGGAATCTCGTGAACTCCGTTAAACTCATCCATAATGAATGAAAAAAGTCCTGCGTGTTAAAAAAATCACTAGAGTTTTTCCGAGCTTTTTTCCTGTGGAATTTTCTAAGAATGCAATCATAAAAATCTTCGGACGTCTTACCTGTATCTTTTTGCAGGAATATCTGAATTTTCACGACATACTGTGTCAGAAAACCAATCAGATTGATTTCTCACGACACATATGTAATATACAGGTTCCATTCGATGTAATTGCCGAACCCTTAAGGGTTCTCAATCGATGAGTGATAAACATGTACTCTGGTATAAATAAAGTTTAGTTCAATTATGATCAAGCTCAAACTCGGTCGTCTTACTCTTGCTCTAAGAAAATGTCTTTAAAGGATTTTATCTCGTTTATAACAGTGTCGACGAGGAGAAATTTTTCTACAATAATTCCGCTTTTTTTGCGCCCGCCAGTGATTTTCTAATCTTTTGGTGATATTTTTCTGTATGTTTTGTGGAGCAAATTGAATGCGGATAGTTGACATAACTGTAATTTTGAAGATTTTTTTTTTTTTTTGATTTGTCCTCTTGTGCGGGGACAGGCTAGGACCAAGGTTGATCCAACTCGCTTAATTTTGAAGATTTGCGTGCATTTAGTGATCAGTTTGACCAGTGTTTTAGTTTTTTTTTTGCATTATTCAATGACAATTTTTCATGACTGTATTATGTGATTTTGTTTCTCATTTTAATGGCATTTTTGGTAGTAGACATACGTGATTAAGTGGCTATTTGTTTTAAAGTAATTTTTGTGCTGTGGCAACACAATTGGATTCCTCCATTTGCAAACATTGTTTTGTTTTGCCGTTTACCTTTTTCCTTTCAGCACAACTCAATTGAGTGCTATGAGCATCAAATGTAGCCGGGTACCCTTTCATTTGCATTATTGCTGTGTTTGAGTGGCCGCTCGTATAGTGATGGTGTTTTTGTGCAAAGCGAACAATGCGGGAAAGGACATTTTACTCATTGATGTGCGGGTCATCTTTAGTTTCTTCAGTTGCATTTTGATGAAATGGAAGTGCATTATTGCTTGCTGAGATGGCTTTCGCTTATTTAGTTAAAATCGCCGGCATACGAGAGCAGGATTTGACCACCTTACCACCGTACCTTGACGCCTTTTTGCAGCTGAGAGTTGTTGATTTTGACAATAGTGTTTTGTTGCTGATTTTGCTATGCAATTGTGTATGCTTTTTTGTGCCAGGGCTGGTTCAGTTTTTTTTCGTTGGTCCTATATTTTTTTTATTAGACAATGTGACAAATGCACATTTATTTGGTTTTTAATGTTTTTAGGCCACATTTTTTTTGCTGCCAGCTTGTATTTTTGCGTATTTTTTAATGGATATTGTTTGTGATATGTAGTTAATTTTTTTTTTATTTCAACTTCCCGTTGCCTTTCACGACCCCGGTAGTTAGTTGCCTTTGGCGTGATTTTGTCGGTGCATGCATGTTGAAATTTTTGCCAAAAAGCGTGTTTATCATATCATTTTTTTGGAAACGTGAGCAAAAGTAGTGCATCGATAATCATTTTATTATGATTAACCTGTTTTTCCTCTTTCTGTTTTGTCCATGTATTATGTATTGATGTTTTTGTATGGTGTGGCGTAAAACAGCGCTTTTATCGGACCTTTTGTATTGGAACGCATACCGTTTCATTTTTTAGAAAGAGAGGCATACTTTTGTTATAGTAAACTTTACACATTTACTTTTTGATGTTTTTTTATAATCGTTCTATGCAGTACCAGCCACTTTTTGTCTGCCATAGGATTTGGTTTGCTATACCAAAGGATCAATTGTAGTTGCCGAGAGGTGAAATCCAAAAAAAAATCAACAAAGCTAGTGTGTATTTGCTTTTCGATAAGTAGAACCCGTAAAACTGACTGCCGATGGTACCTGCATAAAGTCTTCATCAACCAAGACCATATGATGATTCGACGATTCTTGAATGATTTTGATTGCTTTGTTTTGCGGCTGCTGAATTTTTCACCGATATTACTCGTGACCTGAAGAAACAACTGTTTAGTTAATTTACCAACTATGTTGCGCAACACCTCCTGCCTGGATGCAGTTGTATTTTATTATTTACGAGGAGGCGAAGGAAAAGATGTTCTATTCAAGCTTGGAGAGTCGGCGATCAACCAATATTAGTGTGGCAAGGACGTAGTAGTGATCAATCAACTCGGAAGCAGTATTCGGCTGATGTCCAGCTGTGACGATCATGACATCGAACCTTCGGGGAGGCGAATACCACTGGAATCGAGCATTTCATTGCGTTTCTGAAAATAATTGGTTAGGAGCAAGCGTAGTGTTTATGTTGCTAATGGGGAAATTGTGAAATAACGTGTAAAATTAGGTTTCAGAGCTTCAAAAGCTTAACTGTTCAGTGTTTTGTTACTTGTTTTATACCTAACGTCAACGAATTTCTCTCGGAAATTAAGTAGCCTTAAGGAAATTAAATTCAACTTCGAATTGAGAAATGTTTAATCTAAAGGGGGAAGGAATTGTAATATACAGGTTCCATTCGATGTAATTGCCGAACCCTTAAGGGTTCTCAATCGATGAGTGATAAACATGTACTCTGGTATAAATAAAGTTTAGTTCAATTATGATCAAGCTCAAACTCGGTCGTCTTACTCTTGCTCTAAGAAAATGTCTTTAAAGGATTTTATCTCGTTTATAACAACATACAGTCTACAAAACCAATGACTATTTTTACGAAATTCTATTAACCCTCAAAAGGATACCTTACAAAAAGGTCCGCGTTGGGACCCTGGGGTCCATTGGACCCCAACATATATTCTCGCGTATCTCGTGATCCTTACTTTTTAAAAGGTTGATGTTTTCAGCAAAGATGTTCGGTAAGTCAAGGCCTATCTAGTGATGAACAATTTATTTTAGGAAATATCCGATAGTTGGCGCTAGAGAGCATTCCAAAACGCCCCTAATCAATGGGATGTAACATACCAAAGCAAGCGGACAAGACGCACATAACAAAAGAATAAATCACACTTCTGTAAATGGGTAGACATAAATGTCCGGCAGCTCAAAAGGGTTCGTTCAAATATTACGTAACGCTAGGGGAGTGTCTAGCGCTGTATTACGCTTTATAAAAAAAACATAATTTACCACACAAAAGTTTTTACGTGGAGTAGGGAGGAGTTCTGAAAATGTCAAATTTTGCGTTACGTATTATTTGAATGAACCCAAAGAGACATCACAGACAAACAGACATATCATTGATAAAATAACATCTCATATATCGCAAGATCCTGATTACTTATAAAGTTGGTGTCTTCGGCAAAGTTGTTTGATTGGTGAAGGGGCGCTAGTGAGTATACAAATTTTGTATCTCATATATCTCAGGATTCTGATTACTTAGAAAGTTAGTTTTGTTCGGGAGGCCAAATATTTATTTGATTCGGAACTTTGGCATAGGCTGGTGCTAATGAACAATTTTTTTACATTTTATATCTGTTGTACATCGGAATACTTATTATTTACAGAGATGGTGTCTACGGCAAAGTTTTTGGCAGGCATGGGGCTAAAATATATAGACACTATAGAATTGACAGGCTTACGGATACATAATTGAGTGATGAAATTGTTATGTACAGTTTATATTTTAGAAGAATCTCGGGAGAAATTCCTAGAAGAATCCCGAGAGGCATTCCTAGAGCACTCCCAGATGGAATTCCTGTAAGAATTCCTGGGGGAATGTTGGGAGAAAATCTTAGAAGAATCCCAGGAGAAATTCCAAGAGGAATCTCAGCAGGAATTCCTGTAGGGAACGCGGGAGGTTCCTGGAAGAACCCCGAAGGATTTCTTAGAGGAATCCCGGGAGCACTACTGGTATGCACTACGGGATTCTTAAATGAATCCCGGGAGGAATTTCTGGAAAAAAAAATGCGGATTCCAAGTGCATTTTCTAGTTTCTAGATGAAGCCCTGGAGGAACCTTTGGAGAATCATTGAAAGATTCCCTGTATTAATTTCAAATCAGAGTTAATTGAAATTGAAAACTTACATTCATATGAGTAATTCCGTCGAAGACATCAACTCCGAATATTTTCTCTCGATCGAGACATCAACGTAACAAAAGTACAGGGGATGGCCAAAATGTTTGGGATAGGTAACTTTTTTTTCTCTCACAAAAAAATTCAACAAGCTATAACTTTTCATAGAGCGCATCAAAAAATCTCAAATTTTGACTGCTTGTCAACCTATTATGTGTGCATCATTGGTACAAATTTGGGCTCGATTGATTAATATTTCGCAAAGTTAGAACCGTTCGCGTAAAACACTATTTTTCAGACAACTCATTTTTGAGGTGTCATATCTCGGAAACCAGCGAACCGAATTGAATGAAATTTTGAACGTACACTAACAATATGTAAATGCTTCACAAACTATTAAAACATACACACTTAGAATAAATTACAGTATTCGGTGAAAAAAATCACCGAAACTGGTCTGTAAACAAGCAAACTACAGTATTACGGCGAAATCGATGAAATTGCAGGAGAAAATCGGTGAAATCTAAGAAATCACCGAAGAACCGGTGAAATCAGACAAATTTACAGGGCCCCTGTGAATATTTTACCGAACAGATCGGTGATGGGACTATTTTACCGTACTACTGTAAAATGCGTTTGACAGCTACGCCGGCAGCTTCGAGCATCAGTTCTATTACAATTTGCGCATCATCTCCAAGCAAGACTCTCTTGTCCAGTGGCAGCAAGTGTGGTTCCTGATCAGAAGGCCATGTATTCAATCCCATAATCGACGTTTTTTATGAAAATATTGTTTTTTTGTGCTCGCAAAAAATCGCCGTAAATTTGTAAAATTTACCGTACGTTCAGTGATATTGAGAATTCATTTGTAAACAAACATACCGAACGTTCTGCGATTTTTACGGTAAATTTGTAAAAAGTACCGAATGTTCCGGTAATTTTGACAGTTGCATTTTCCTGAGATTCGCAGTACGTTCGGTGGTTTGAAAAATCACCGAACTTTTTACCGTACGTTCAGCTGTTGAGATTACGGTAAAATTTTACCGTAATCCGTCATTTTTTCTAAGTGTGTAGGTACTTTTTAAACGTTGAAAAAAGTTATCATGGATTGACACTTTTTGGATTTTCCTCGAAAAAATGTATTTTTTTTACGTCAATGTCAATAAATTTTAGTGTTGATATCCAAAGATTTTCCATTTCTGTTCTCAAGTTATCTCTAATCAGATATATTAGAGCCTATTAAGATTGAAGGAAGAACACATTTAGTAATTTTTGGGTGGTATTGTAAATTTGACTTATTTTCCTCTATATGGGTAAAAATTTCAATCCGGTATAACTTAATTCGCCGTGAGAAAATATAACATTTCATAACGTCGTATTGAGTTTCAATATATTGTTGATAAACGTTCGAAAAATCATTCAATTCGGTTCACTGGTTTCCGAAATATGACAGTTCAAAAATTAGTTGTCTAAATAATAGTGTTTTACCCGAACGGTTCTAACTTCGCGAAAAAATAATCAATCGAGCCCAAATTTGTACCAATGATGCAAATATAATAGGTTGACAAACAGTCAAAATTTGAGAATTTTTGATGCACTCTATGAAAAGTTACAGCATGTTGAATTTTTTTGTGGGAGAAAAAAAGTTGCCTATCCCAAACATTCTGGCCATCCCCTGTATATTACATTTTTGGAATATGGTTCAAAAGTCTCATCTATGTGTGATCTTTGTAGCTACATTTGCGCCACCTGGTGAGGCAATTCTGATGTAAATAACCCACCAAATAGGAAGTATTGGTATTGTTAACAGTTTGTTAATATATTGTATCAAGACATTCACCTCAAAAAAAGTTTTTTGAGGACACAAATATTCTATACAATCAAAATATAAAAATATTCAAACTAAATATAACTTTTAATCTGTAATTTTAATACACACTAGCGCCATCTACTGAGATAATTCGATTCAATTTATTTATCATAAGGTTGCCCTTGGTCTATTAAACAATTTTGTCGAAGACAGCATTATTCTAGCAAGTCACGATCAACAGATACAATCATTCGTACCGTGGGGTCCAATGGACCCCAGGGGTACAAAATCGCCCGGTTCAACTTTGGTATCCAAAATAATCCATAGTACGCCATGAAGCTATCGGTATTTTTGCACAAATAACTCATCGCGGTGTACTTTAAAGGTACTGTAAAAATGGGGCCGATATATCAATCCAAACTTTTTTGCGACCACTTCAAAGTGGCTCTGGGGTCCAATAGACCCCAGGTATCCATTAAAGGGTTAAATGTGACTTCAAAATTCAACCAAATGTTTCTCCAAAATTTCCGGTAGGCGTCTTTTGAAAATTTCCATAAAAAACAACTTTCAGTATCACCAAGAAAGTCCAAGAAAGAGTTATGAGGAGAACTCTAGTTTGAAAATGTTCATTATTTTTGACTGATTGTGTTGAACCTCATGTCCAAATATTTAATGTACAGGGGGTGGCCAAAATGCTTGGGATAGGCAACTTTTTTTCTCTCACAAAAATGTTCAACATGCTGTAACTTTTCATAGTGCATCAAAAATTCTCAAATTTTGACGGTTTGTTCACCTATTACCGTGAGTTGCCCATATTTCGTGCACTTAAGAATTCTCAAAGCTTGATAAACGTCTGAAATTTTACTATAAAGTATATCAGATTAATTTCTTCAATAATATTTAGTGCTGGTACTGTAGCTCCCAAGAAAAATATAAATTAGGCATCTTCACATTATACGAGATAGTTACAGCATTAGTTTTGATTTGTTTGAAAGTCCCAAATTTCGTGCACGGGTTCCAAATTTCGTTCAAAATGGGTCCAAATTTCGCTCACTCTAGAAGACGTAGAATACGCCTAAATGTGTTAATTTTCAAAAGGTAGCATACTCTAACAATACCAATGAAACCATAACGTGGAGATAAAATCGATGCCTGTGACGAAATATGAGTGAATATTTGCTGTTTCCCATGTTCGTCCCGGATGTTTACATTAAGATTTCCAAAAATTCTTCTGTAGTTTTAGTGGTTATTATTTTTGATGATTGTTTTGCTCTTAAATTGACATCTTAATTGAACAATATATTGGTTGCTATTTGAATTAAATATTCACTAACTTTACTGATGGTCAGTAATGTGAATCAATTCATTTTCGTGATTGTAGCTGTTTACCTTTCTTTTATGTGTCATTATTAGTCACATTCCTCGGGAGGTTAGTTCTAGTAAAATGTCGTCTTCCAAATTTGTGTTCTGGTAATAAGGCTTACGGCAATAATTTGCATGAATGAAACTAGCGGCTGTAAGCTACTACTTCCAATGTTTGGATAAATAAAATCATCCTGAGCTTACTTAGTATTCTCACATTTATAAATTTGTTTATTTTTTCTCACTTTCTACGTAGTTTATGAGCAGTCCTTAGCAAATTAAACCAATTAAAACAGTTATTAGAACTATTATTAATAACCGAATCATGCGATGGCTACAAGTACTCATGAACCTCTAAAACAAAGTTATAAAAAAGAGTGCGCGAAATTAGGGACCCATACAAATTTTGGGTTCCTAATTTCGCCAACAACATAAATGTTGAAACAAAATAGGAAAACAGCATTTTTAAGAATTTTTATTGCGTATTATAATAAAACATATTGAATTGGAAAAATCAAACATAAATTGGAATATTTACTTTTGCTAGAGATCGAAATACTTGTTCACTTCCGTGAGTATTGATTTTCTCGTATCACTGAATACGGAATCTGCTATTTGCATACATTTGCAATTTATTTTTAAATCTTCGACATTAATCAAATATTTCATTACTTTTTTTATGAATTGTATTGAGATCAAATGTAGTTTTGAAGTTATAGCAAACTTTTGATGATTCCGCTGTTAATTAAATAATAATGCGCTCGGATGTCAGAAGTTAACGAAGTTTGGGCCATTGGCGTAGCTAGGGGGGGTTCCAGGGGTGCCTGGCACCCCCTAGAACAATTTTGGCACCCCAGAATTTTTCCTTGACAGGCACCTTAAATTTAAAACTTCACACAATAATTCCAATATTTATTAATGGCACATTTGAACAAAACTTAAGCACACCTGGAATTACTTATATATGTACCTGTTGTACGCGTTTTGGATGTTGATAAGAACAATGAACAGACTGCGCCGTAGATTCCTCCGGAAATATCTCTATCTATTTATACAGTGATTTCTCTAGGCCTCCTTTATGGATTCCTCCCGATATTTCTTCAATAAATTTCCCTTAGGATTCTGTTTCTTGATGGGCTTGTACATACAAGAATTTCTGCAGGGAATGATTCAGCAATTTCTCCGGTGATTCTTCCAGGAATTCCTTCAGATATTTTATTCAGAGATTCTTCCAGAAATTTCTCATGGAATTCCTCCAGGAGGTTATATTGGACTTCCTTCGGGAATGGTGGCTAGGACTCCTCAGGCAACTAATGCTGAGATTCATCCAGCAATTTCTCTTAGAACTCTTCCAAAAAATCTCACTCTAGTACCTTCAGGAATTCTACTAGGGAAGTACTTCTGGGAATTCTTCCGGAAAATCTCCCTGGGGTTTATCTTAAAATCCCGTCGGTGATTCTTTCCGAGATTTCTTCAAAGATTTATCCTCTAGAAATTCCACAAGGGATTTCTCCAAGAACTTCTATTGATTCCTCCATGAATTCCAGCTGAAATTCTTCAAGCAATTCAAAACTCCTTCAGAAATACTTCAAGGGATTTCTTCTGGCATTCCTGCTGTAATTCCTCCAGATTTTCCTCCTGCGATTCCATTAGGGATTCCTCCAGTACACTTCTACCGATTATTTCAAGGAGAGCTGTAGGTATTCCTCCAAGAATTTGTTAAAGGAACTTAGAATATCCCCGACAATCCTGATTCAAGAATTTCTCTAGAAATTACTTCTATGATACCTCCCGAAATTCTAGCAATTCCTCCATATATTCCAGCTGGGATTCCTCAAGCAATTCCTGGGGTTCTTCCAGCTACTCTTCATCCAGAAGTTCTAAATGTGGTACTTCTGAAATTATGCTACGGATTCTTGTAGAGCTTTCTCCTGACTTTTTTGCTGAGATCTTACCAGGTAATCTTCCTGAAATTCTTGCAGAAATTCCTTTGATTGTTCTACCAGGGATTTCTCCAAAGACTCACCCAGGAATTCCTCTAGAGACTTTATCCAAAGATTGCTCTAGAAATTCGTCATGGAATTCCTTCAGAAACTCCTTGTGGCCTTCCTCCAAGAATATTTCAAACAACTCCTCCTGCGGTTCTTCCAGCAATTCCTCCAGAAGTTCTTACTATGATATGTCCAGAAATTCTTCTAGTGTTTCCTATATGAATTTATCCTTACATTATGGCTGAGATTCTGTCAAAAACTCCTCCTGTGATTCCTTTATGGCCTTCTTTACATATTTTTCCAGAATACCTCTACTAGTTCTTGCAGGGGCTTCTCTTGGTTTTCCAAGGATTTTTTTTCTTTAGATTCCCCCAGGCATTCCTGATGGGGTTTCTCTAGAACTTCCTGTATATTTTTCTCCAGCAATTCCTCCTAGGATTTCTGCTGAGATTTTTACAATGATTCATCCCAGAATCCTTCTAAGAATACCTCCTGAGGTTTATCTGTGATGTCTTCAGAAGCTCTCCGGTGATTCCTCCAATAGTTTTTATCCAAAATATTTTATCCAAGGATTCTCTCATAATTTTCTCATGGATTTTCTCCAGGAAACTCCTCTTAGCGAAACTTCTTCCAGGAATTTCAGCAAGATTTCTCAAGCCATTTCTGCTGTAATTCTTCCAGCAATTTCTCCTAGGATTTCTCCAGAAATTCTTACTATAATACATCATCGAATTCTTCTAACCATTCTTCTAAGAATTTCTACAGGGATTCCTTCAAAAACTTACTGCGATTATTCAAGGAAATCTTCTTAGGAGCCTTGCATGAGTACCTTCGGTGTTTCTTTTTAGAAATCCTAAAGAGTTTTTTCCTGGGATTTCTCCAAATATTTCTCATTGGATTCCTCCAGGAACTCCTCTTGACTTTCATCCAGAAACTCCTTCTGGGATTCCATAAGCGATTCCTGCTGCTTCTAATGTTTCAGGCATGCCTCCTAGGTCTCCTTCAGAATTTCTTACTGAGATACCTGCAGGAATCCCACTAGGGATTTTTCAGGCATTCTTGCTGAGATTCTTCTAGGAAATTTTCCTATGCTACTTCCAGAAATGCCTTTGATTTTTTCACAGACTGTACCAAGAATTCCTTTAGAGTTTTTAATCATGGATTACTCTAGAAATTAATCATGGTATTACTCCTGAAACTCCTCTTGGTCCTCTGCAAAGAATTCCACTGAAGGAATCCCAAAAGAAATCTCTTTAGGAATTTCTCAACGAATTTCGAGAATAGTTGGACTAGTTGGAAAATAGTTGGATATAGTTGGACAGAGAAATCCTAGGAGGTATAACTAGACAAATCTCTAGTGAAATCCTATAGGAATGAACGGGAAAAATTAATTGATTAAAAGGTACCGAATGTTGCTAATTGACAAATTGAGAGATGAATTTGTAAAAAAAATCGCGTTCTGGTGGCATTCGAAGCCACGACTTCGTATTCGCTAGACCACAGTATGGCCATTGATTTGAGGGTTCCTTCGGCATGGTTGTTTTTTTTCGAAAATTTCTGTGGTAGTCTTTAATTAGCAATTTATTTGGATTTTTATTTTTATAATTTCAATGGCTATTCCTCTGAAATTATTTCAGCAATTTATTTTCCAGTTATTTTGCAATTTTAACGTGATTACTTTTGCTGTTCTCTATGATTTAATAGTATTCATATATATTGCTTCCGTAAATTGCTGGACTGGAAATTCAAAAATTCTCAACTGGACTCAAAGAAAATCCCATGAGATTCACGAAAACCTTCCTGACAAATTCCCAAAGCAATTGCCGAAAAAAAATCCATCAAAATTACCTTAAAACTTTCAAAGTAGTTGCCAAAAGCATTTATGTAAGAATTACCAAAGGAATTTCTGAAGAAAATATTAGGGCTTTTTGATAAAATTGGTCAAATCCAATCTCAGAATAAATTGCCGAAATATATTCTATAAAAATTTCCACAAACATCCACAAAAAAATCGAAAACATTCTCAAAGAATTTTCCGGAATCATCAAAGGAACTTCTGAAGAAACTTTAAAAGAATTCCACAAGGAATCGCCGAAGAATCACCGTGACAGAATTTTTAAAGAACTGCCAAAGTTTTTTTTTTTTTGAATAAATTCCCGAAGGAAATCTCTAAGAAATTTGGCGAATGGATTTCCAAAGGAATTACCGAAGAAGTTCCCAAAGTAATAATCGAAGTTTCCTAAATTTCCAATACAATTGCAGTAGAAATTCCCAAATAAATTTATCAATGCAAGTAGCATTGAAATTGCCGAAGATAATCCGAAATCATCTGCTGTGGGAATTCCTTACACATTTACTGCAGAAATTGTTTAAAGGTTTATCATTAAAATTATAGAAGCGATTTATAAAAGAATTTTTATAAAAAAAAGTAGAATGACTTACCGAAGACATCTCCAAAAAAAATATGAGGATGTTCCCAGAGTCATTGTCGAATGAGTTACCGAAGGCTTCAATAAAATAATTCCCAAAGGAATTGCCTGAACTAATATCAATAAAATAGCTGACATTAATAAAACAATGCTTGAAATACTACTTAAAAATTGGCGAAGGAACTCCCGAGAAAACATTTCGAATGAAATGAAAAAGTCAAACAAACTCCCAACGGAATTGAGTTCTTTAGGGGTATCCAGATTATGTCATAATCAGATTCTCCAAAAAATAATCAAAATGCACAATGTCATAATTTTTAGAGTCCTGGAACTATTTTTAAAATGCATTTAAAGTTTGTACGGGGAAAATTTTTTGTCATTCTATCTACGAAAATTAAAACTGTTTTGTTAGTTTAACCATCAAAACAAAGGTATTGGAATCCGATAAAATCACGTTATACTTAGAAAAATGAGCTCTTTCGATTAGGCTATAGAAAATAGCAATATTTTGTTCACTAAACAACCCAGTTGCCAAATAAACTTCCAAAATAATTGCCAATGAAATTTTCAAAGGAGGCGTAAAAGGTGCTTAGTACCAAATTCCAAACATATTACCAAATAAATTCTTAAATAAATTGCCGAAGAGGATCCGGAGATATAAGCGAAGAAATTTACGAAACCCAAAGTAATTACTGAGGGATTACTGAAACAAGTCTCAATTGAAATAAATTGCTAAACAATTTCCAAATAAATTGACGGAAATATTTCCCTGAGGAATTACCAAAAGATTGTTCTACCGAGAACACAAACTTCTTATATTACAAACAGGTTTTTTTTACGCGGTTTTCATTTACAAGGTTTTTTTTACGCGGATTTTTGAATTAACGCGGTTTTTTTACGCGGATTTTTGAATTAACGCGGTTTATTTTTACGCGGATTTTTGAATTAACGCGGTTTATTTTTACGCGGATTTTTGAATTAACGCGGTTTTCATTTACGTGCATTTTTAATTTTAAGCCGGAATTTTTCCAAGCTTTATTATAGAGTTTTTTCTACATATTTCTGTAGTTTTGGTGCTTAACAGCAATTAAAAGATAGAATATGATGCAGAGTAATTTTCTGGATATCCAAGGACATCCAAACTGTTCTGAGTTTAGATCCTAAAGTCTACGTCTGGAACGGTAACTTCTTGCATTATTACAAAGCAACGATTTGTAATCTTTTCAAACATTTTTCCTTCTATTCATGTTCAAAACGATTTCATTCAATCAGGACACCTATCAAATGAGAAGCGAATCCTTGTCAATTGAATACATTGTCACTCGAATGAGTAGCTGGGCACGAAACACGAGAAAATCCTGCAAAATTCCGCCAGACTGAAAAAATATCGAATGTCGGGTCAAAGTTGGGTCAATTTTTATCGAATGTTGAGCCACTGTTGGACCAACATCGACCTAGTATTGGGTCCATGTTGGGTTTGGTGGCCAAAATAAAAATAGGTGAATGATAGGTTGATGTCGGGTTTGACGTCATCAATGATGGTAAAAGCTTTAAACCCCTTAAACAATAGCTTGGCAGTTTGTGTAACTTGTAGAAATTTTGAGTGACAGGCAAAAATCTTAAAATGTTGTCTTAAAATAATTCGTTGGATTCATTTTTTAATATAAAATTATTAAGAAGGAAATTATTGAGTTAAAGTTATAAAACATGGTTTTCATTTACGCGGATTTTTGAATTAACGCGGTTTTTTACGCGGATTTTTGAATTAACGCGGTTTATTTTTACGCGGTTTTTTTTACGCGATATGTATCCCCCGCGTAAAAAAAACCTGACTGTATACGTATAAACCAGAATCGATTATCCGAAATGTACGGAGCTGAAATTTTGACTCAATTGGTTTTACTACAATGTTGGTTTGCGTAAGTCAAAATTTCAGCTTCATACACCATTCCTTCCACCAGATATAATATCACTCCAGTCGAAATTGGAATTTGGTGCGAGCATCAGAATCCTGAAGAGAAAAATCGAAGTTCGCTCGCACCAAATTCCAGGTTTCAACTGGATTGATAATATGTTCGTTAAGCTTCAGAACGGAACTATAAAACAAGTTTCACGTAAATTTGTGGATATTTAATAATAGTTTCCGAGATTTACACTTCTAATAATTGCTCTGAAAATATATTTTTACGGACCTGATTGTTTTCTATCCTCAAAACAAAGAGGTTGTTGTGATAATTGTTTGTTTTCATTTTCATTTTCATTTTCATTTTGCAGCATTTGCTGGGGCAATAAGAGCGCAAGTCAATCCAAAGCCGAAGATCAAGGAGGGGTAATGGCCGTAATAGTCCGTGCGGACCACTTGAACACCATCGGAGGGGTAATGGTATGGGTTGGGGGAAGGAATTGGAATGGACTTGACACAATTATGCAAATAATACGGCGAAATTCAATGAAACATGGGTTTAACCCTCCACTTCCCATGGTTGTTCTAGAGCACCATCGATTTTCGACGAAATCTGGACAAACGGAATTAGATAAATATGATGCAATAATTTTTAGAATATGACTGTAACCTCATAAGTGTAACCCAACTACTAACTACTTGTTTCAATAGTAGAACTATTGATAAACAATCAAGGACCTATTGATTTACAACAAAACAAATTTCATTGATTTCGAAAAATTTAGCCAATTTGCAATATTTTTTGTTCAAGCAATTCTTTCAGAAACGCTTTTTTGGCATAGAAATAGTCGTTTAAAGTCGTGGGAAGGGAAGGGTTAACTATTTGATTGGTTATTTTTAGATGAAAAATATGCTAATTAATTTTGACTTGAAAATAAGTAAATAACAAAGGAATGAAATCATTTTAGCTGTTTAAAATTAACAATAAAATTCAAAGACTAAACCTTCTTTTCTAGACCCAAGAAAATTTAAATCAAAATGTAATTGAATGTGTTGTAATCCTGGCATGTCGTTAACGTCTTTATATCCTAATTCCTACCTGTTACGTTATGCCACAATAATATCTAGGCGATAAACAAAAACACGCATGGTCGGTTGGATGGCTATTACATTGAAAATTACTGAAATTACATTACAGGCCGGACTCGACTTTCCGGATTCAAATTCTGAAGCCTCCCAAAACCACATCTGGCAAACGGAATGATGTACAAAGCTGAAATATTTACTGGCTACTTATCAAAATTAGCTTGACAACATGTCAACATTTTACCTTTATACATACACATTTCGTTCCCCAGACACACGTTTCCGAAGCTTCAAAACCCGACTCCGGATAATTGAGTCCGACCTGTACAAACGTATTTTATCGTGTAGAATAAAAATAAAAAAAAAATCAACCGGTTCATACCAAAAAACACTCAAAATAGGAGCTCCTGCACAAACGGTTCCAAATTCTATGCAACCGTTTGTAAGCTATGTATAAATATTAATGAAAAAAAAATCCATGTTTAATACTGTTATCCTGCCCACAGTTTCCTATTACTAGCTAATTTTGTCTAGACTCAACTGATAGTGCAGTTTCTAGCGTCAATTGTCTTCTAGAATTCCTAGAGCAAATGATGAGTAGTAAGTGTAACGCAGATACCACCCACACCCAATCTTACGTAACGCTCCTCAATACCTAACTGCAAATTCCTAAAATATTGCGTTTATGCGAGCTTAACTATGACACTGCTTGGAAAATTGTGATAGGCTCACTGCGGATACTCCTCTGGTCCCCATTAGCATTTACGGCCGATTTTTTCACCTCTGCTCAGCTCTTAAACCAGATTCACATCTATCTTAAGGCTGAATCAGAAATGAACAAATTGGCGCACAAAGTGCTAATGAGTTAAGCCCTCCCATCGCGTCAAGATCGAATAACCATGGGGAGGGAGGTTGTTGTGATAATTGTTTGTTAAGTTCAAACTGAAAATTCCATGTAGTATATGCAAAAAAGTTTTCAAACCTCACATGGCGGAAAAAGTATTAAATCAGTACAACGGATTAGATTTTCAAAAAAAAAAAGTTCTTTATAATACAGCGCGTTTAAATTTACGGGCTAATTTTTCCCGCAACGCAGTATATCGTTATACTAAGAAATTGAGGGTTACAAAAAAAACAAAACAACCTGAAAGCCACTGAATCTGGCACCCCCTAGGAAAAAATCCTAGATACGCCAATGGTTTGGGCGCGCACGAAATTAGGGCACCCCACGGTATATGTGCATGATTGGTACAAATTATGGTAAGTGGGGGCAGGATGGGTCACCTAAGAAATGGATCCCTATAACTTTCTAAATATAAATCGCATTTCTCTGTATTCTACCACGACTCTCAGATACACTAGTCAGCTATGATATAAGAGTATAAAAAGGTAATAAAGTTTGATACCTGCTTCTTGACAAACAATTTTCAAAACATGACCCATCTTGCCCCACCTCATTTTAACGGGGGCAAGATGGGTCAGCTATAAGAAAACTCGATTTTCCTCCAATAAAAAATACTATATCTTCTAGTTTTTCTCTATACATCTAAGCTTCATAGACGTACAGATTACATGAAGAAAGTGTTGAAATATATCGGTAGATTATTCTCAGAACTAGAAGATTTTTGTTCGGGTAGCCATAAACGGACTTTGAAAACCTATATTTTTTGAAGAAAAATTTAAAAAATATGTTCTCAAATTTTCAGTGCTCTCATCGTTTCGATAATGTAGGTCACAGAATAGCCTTAAAACATTTCCAAAAACTATGCAAACATACCGAAAAATAAGGGTGACCCATTTTGCCCCGTCTACACAATACACGTAGTTATATGGAATGTATAGCATAAGAAGTATAACGAAAAAATATTTTGTTTTTTTTCTGTGCGAGGAACGTATAGAATTTTCAAAACAATATATCACTTTTTTGTGTATCCCCGTCGTTTATCTGGGAAAACTATTGAAAGATTCAAAACATATATTGTGCGATTGAAAACGGTACTGACCCATTTTCTGGTTCTGGTTCTGGTAAAACACTATTTTTTATACAACTAATTTTTGAACTGTCATATCTCGGAAACCAGTGAACCGAATTGAATGAAATTTTTAACGTTTATCAATAATATATTGATACTTGATACGACGCTATAAAATGTAATACTTTCTCACGATGAAAAAAGTTATACCGGTTTGACATTTTGACCCATATAGAGGAAAATAAGTCAAATTTACAATATCATACAAAAATTACTAAATGTGTTTTTCTTTTAATCCAAATAGGCTCTACTATATCTTATAAGAGATATCTTTAGAATAGAAGCAGAAAATCTTTGGATATCAACACTAAAATTTAATGACTTTGATGTAAAAAAAAAACATTTTTTCGAGAAAGATCC
Source organism: Aedes albopictus (assembly GCF_035046485.1). Classification (NCBI taxonomy): domain Eukaryota; kingdom Metazoa; phylum Arthropoda; class Insecta; order Diptera; family Culicidae; genus Aedes; species Aedes albopictus. The sequence continues at coordinate 205,975,671 of NC_085138.1, forward strand.
AAAAAGCTTCAATCCATGATAACTTTTTTCAACGTTCAAAAAGTACCTATGTTTTAATGACATGAGAAGCATCAATTTATTATTGATAAACGTTCAAAAGTTCATTAAATTCGGTTCACTGGTTTCCGAGATATTACAGTTTAAAAATTAGTTGTCTGAAAAATAGTGTTTTACTAGAACGATTCTAGCTTTGCGAAAGATTAACCAATCGAGCGCAAAATTGTACCAATGATGCGCATATAGTAGATAAACAAACAGTCAATATAAGAGATTTTTCGATGCACTATGAAAAGTTACAGCCTTTTAGAACTTTTTTGTGAGAAAAAAAAGTTGCCTATCCCAATCATTTTGGCCACCCCCTGTAAGTGCATTTGAAAACAATTTCCGCAAAATCCGCGCCGAAATTAGCAAAAACGCGCGAAATCCGCGCGAAACGCAAAAACCGCGAAAAACGCAAAATCCGCGCCACGTGTAACAGCCCTGCACATGGTAATTAGCTGGCTAGATGCGAATATCAAAACGGGACATGCCACAAAAGTTCAGCTTATTGGACGCAGTGGCTTAAATTCCCCAACAGGGGAGGAAAAAAAAATCTCTAATATTTGCAGCCGGTTTAGCGTACCCATTGTACATACATACACTAGCACATATACTAAGTTCTTTGCATTGATAATCAATACCAGTACATGTATGGTGAGATTATGAATGAGCTTCATGAACAATTTGCATTCATTAATTATCTCTATTCTTCACATATGTAGTACTACAGCTGGCGTACAAAACGGAACCGGAAGATGTTAAATGTGGAACTAATGCATTCGCCTGGTTCTCACCGGAAGCTGCATGAAATTCCAATCGGCTTTCACTACACCTTTCTAGGATAGTGTAGGATGCCGATAATGCAAAAAGATTGAAATTTGGTTCATTAACTACTGAGATATGGATACCGTAAAACGGGGTGAATAGAAACAATGGGGCGAATAAAAACAAATAACTTATTGTAAAAAAGATGGCAATTATGTTTTAAAATTCATCAAAACTTAATTTTATTAGTTAGTTGGATTCTACTAGTGTTTCAATAAACCTTTTTTGAGATGATAATTCCGTTAATTTTTTTGTAAAAATTTTTAAAAGCAAAATATCGATTTGGAGGCAAAAAAACTTCCGCCATTTAAATTGCGTTTTATCGATTTGGTATGTATTAACAGACTAAAGTATTTTTCGACATTCGACATTTTTTTCTTTACTAGGTGAATTATTATAATCTAGTGTTAGAGTTTTAATTGAATTAAAAGTTATTTCTGTCTTGAAATTTGAAAAAATATCGAAAATTGTTTAAAGCTGTTTCTATTCGCCCCATTGCGGGGCGAATAGAAACAAGCAACCTTTTTTCAAATAAGTTAACGAAATCAAAATGAGTTTTGAATCCTAATTACAGCAATTAAAGAGGGAGGAGGGACCCAAAGTTAAGACCCTTGCAACTGACTTTATTACGCACGGTTCCAGAGATACTTGCCTAAGTATGCTGGAAGGTGTTTCTATTCGCCCCGTTTTACGGTATGCAAAAAAATAGTTCCACGTTTTTTGTCTGTCGGTACTTAACGTGTTAATAAAAAAAAGATAATAGGTAATGGGGTACGTTCGATGTAGTACTAGATTTGTAGTAATGAGCTGAATTTTAGTATGGTGAGAAGGTCAGTTCTCTGTTTCTGCAATGAAATGATACAAAAAGCGTGGGTATTATGATTCCTTGCCTAATTTGATGCTGTTTGAGCAAAACTTTGGATAACTATGTTGTTTATGTTGCAAGAAATGGGAAAAACAACAACACTGTTGCCCAAAGTTTTGCTCAAACAGCATCAAATTAGGCAAGGAATCATAATACCCACGCTTTTTGTACCATTTCTCTGCAGAAACGGAGAATTGACCTTCTCACCATACTAAAATTCAGTTCATTACTACAAATCTAGTACTTCACCGATCTGCCCTATTGCTCCTTTTCGAAAAATTGCACTTTTCGAAATGGGCGAAACGACTTTCTGGATAATGTGATATCACCAGAAAAACAATAGGTATGCATAGAAATTCCAATTGTTTGTAATGATTAAGTTACTTCAAAACACCGAGAAAGTTACTTGTAGAACTCGTGTTCAGTTTCATCCTTCTTTATGTTATTCTTATAACCCTTCTCGAAATCTTTAGCCAACACGATGTATCTAAAAATACAAAAAGAAAAGTTCATTAACAAAATTAATATATACTTTATTTGGTAAGTTTTACCTATTTTCGCGCACAGCATGCATGCCAGCTTCCTGACAAATAGCATTTATGTCAGCACCAGATATTTTGTCAGGTCGAGCAACGTAGTCTTCCAAATCAACGTCCTCGGATAGGTTCATCTTTGCAGTGATGGTAGAGAAAATCAATCGTTTTTGACGACGATCCGGTAGAGGAAATTCGATTTTTCTGTCCAAACGCCCAGGACGCAACAGAGCGGGGTCCAGGGTATCAGCACGATTAGTAGCCATTATGACCTTGACGTTTGTAGTTTGATCAAAACCGTCCATTTGGTTCAATAGCTCCAGCAGGATACGTTGTACTTCCCTATCAGCGCCCGTTTGGGCATCAAATCTCTTGGTGGCAATGGCATCGATTTCATCAATAAAAATGATAGCCGGAGAGTTCTCTTTCGCCAAACGGAATACATCGCGCACCATACGAGGTCCTTCGCCAAGATATTTCTGAACGAACTCGGAACCGACAACTCTGGAAATCGAAAATAAATTTATTTTTTTAAACAATTAGGTACATTCCTCTTTTACACACTTCTTTAAATAAGGCATTCCCTGACTGGAAAGGCAATTTCAATTTTTATGTGCAAACAATTGTCAGTATAGATTATATAGATGGAAATTAAAAATACCTTATAAAAGCTGCTGTTGTATGATGCGCCACAGCCTTAGCCAGCATAGTTTTTCCGCAACCTGGTGGTCCGTACATAAGAACACCCCTCGGGGGATCGATACCGATTTGCTTGTACAACTCAAAGTGGGTCAGCGGCAGTTCAACGGCCTCTCGAATTTCTTGTTTCTGCATGTCCATACCTCCTATGTCCGAATACTGAACTTCCGGTTTCTCGTCAGCTTGCAGCATAGAAATTGAACTGTCAGCTTCCGGCGGCAGCACATCCACAAGGGCATTGCTGTGCTTGTGCAGTGCCACACTAGCAGAAGGTTTCAACAGTTCTCGATCAATAGTAGACAAAATTCGAACAAAGTAGTTCGACCCGGTTGTCGAGCCGACAATGCCGTTGTTTTGATCAACCGCCTCCAAGAATTGGCCAATGACCAACGGAACCGACTGAATACGCTTTACCTCTTCCTGAGCGTGAAGGTATTCCTTCTTAAGATTGCGCTGCTCGTCCTTGATGTACTCCTCTTGAACTTCCAAGAACTCCAGCATTTTTTGTAATTTCTGCAAATTCGTAGAATGTAGAAAATGTATTATATGTAATTTAACTGATCATACAAATTTTCATTAAGTAAACTGTACGAAACAGTGAGAAAAATGAAAAAAAAAAACTATGTTCAAAGGATAGCTATAATTTTCGTAACGATCATGCTGATTTTTATAGAACTTGTGGTAGTTTGGTGACAATAATCATAACTGAGTGGGCCATGCCGTTGGTGAAGATTATTATCATTCGACCATCTTGAAGAAGCGGATATTCCACTGGAAACACGGTGGCGATCTTTCGGCTACACACCTCGTAAAGATCAACGAAAACAAGGAGGGGAACGGCAAAAGAACAAGAGATTGTCTTTCCTGCTGGTTGAAACTGGGTGAACCAGTTGAAGCTTTAGGTAACTATAAGGGTGCTATTACACCAGGGGTTCTCAAACTTTTTCGGCTAGCGACCCACTTTTGATTTATGTACATGAAATTTGGCGACCCACCAGCTCAAATTTGCAAATCATACGTCTTTTGAGCAAAATTCGGACTTTTTTGCGTAAATACATTCTATCCCTTTCCTATTTGTTTTTTTTTTAACTAACGTCACGTAGCATTTACACTTACATCTTTCAAGTTTCATTTTTTTTTATTCAAAATAAGGTTGGCGATCAGTATCACACAAACTCTTTGTCTAGAATTAAAGATAAGTTCGCAAGTTTCTAATACAAATTTAACCAGTCTGGCTCCATGCAACGCTACAGACAACCATAGAATTTAGATATTCTATCACAAATCTTAGGAACAAAGGAAACATAGAACACATACAAAGTCTTTGAAAATATAGGGGCAATTTTAAGCTTCTGCAGAACTTTAAAAATTTTCTTTAATATGCGAGGAAATGCAGGGCTGTTACAAAACTGTCTATTTGGAAACCGCAAAATCCGCGCCAAGCCATTTGAAATCCGCGCGAAGCCATTTGAAATCCGCGCCAAGCCATTTGAAATCCGCGCTGAGGTCATCAAATCCGCGCCAGTACAAAAACATATGATTTTGATGACTCAAGCTCATAAAAAGCCTGAATTTTTCAATTTTTCGAGCATGTTTTTTGTTGCACTCCTGATGAAGATAATTTCTAATGTTAAAACCGATTTTAACTATTATTAATCCATGCAACTTCCACATCAACCAAGAAATAATGTTGCAAACAGGTAAGTTTTTTTTTAAATTCGAATAAAAAGTTTCGAATAAATAGTTCTTTGATTGCTGGCCAATCAGGGTGACTACTAATTTACGAGAATGGGATTTCCTGTTCCCTGAAACAGTTCCAAAATGGAGATTTTTGTTAAATAATTATATCCAACATTATTGTAGAAATCCTGCTATATCTGTAGTAAGTCTCAGAAGATCGTTCGAGAGAACTGCAAGAAAATTTTCAGATTTTTTGTGAAGATACAAATTGAGTAATTGATTTTAGCGTAATCCATTAATTAAATAAATCACCAATTCCAAAAGGAACAAAATCTAAGGGTGATATTTATTAGAAACATTTCATAAAAATGTCAGGCAAATGTTCTCACCTTTGAGCAAAAGGTATGTAGAGAAGTATCAATTTATTAGAAATTTAAGATAAGAGTTTCTGTCCATACCACGACCTTGGAAATTCAGTAAAGATTTCAGCAAGAATGTCCTGCATAGGATTCCAAAAGCTTCATGTTTTCATGTAGAAAAAAATCCTCCACAATTCTACCAAGAAACCCTCTATTAACTGTGCTTGCTACTCCCCTCTCAACGAATGCTCCGATTGGAAATCAAAGATAAATTTTACCATGACAACAGAAGTTTATTTTTAGGATAATTCTACCAGAGATTTAAACAAAAATCGATTCGACAAAAGATCTACAAGCAACAGAGTCAACTACAAAACCAATGATTTTGCAAATTCCACAAAAAACAGATTTCAGAATTACGAAGAAACTCTAGGAATTTATGCAGAAATCTTGCCATGATACAGTGTTTTTTGAACCTCAGACATTACTAAATAAGTTCCGTCCAAAAATTCTATCCAAAAATTTAGCCGGGTTAACCCTCCTTTGGCATTAGGGTCATTTTTGACCCAAACCGTACACTACGTCAGCGAGCTGCTGCCAACTTGATGCAAAAGGAAGTTTAAGACAGAAATGACTTCAAGAGATTGACTACGAAATTCAGAACTTTTCTGTTTTCAAAAATTGAGCGTTTAGTGCAGTACAACTTATTTGGCACTCCAAGCTAGCGACTAGCATGCGCGTAAATACAGCGCATTTGGCCCCTCAGCTTCAATGTTATGCACGCTGGCTGTGGTGCATAACAAGCGAGCACGACATTGGAGCTGAGGGGGCAAATGCGCTGTAGTTACGCGCATGGCGACTAGTAACATCATTTTTACTCAATCACAAAATTCATACTCCAATATGGAAATGTTCTTTATTTATTCTAATTGTGTTGAGCTACATGTCTACATATTTGATGTAAATGCATTTGAAAACCATTTCCGCAAAAACCGCGCCGAAATTGGCAAAAACGCGCCAAATCCGCGCGAAACGCAGAAACCGCGAAAAACGCAAAATCCGCGCCACCTGTAACAGCCCTGGAAATGAGATCAAGCATTTTGTTTCGTGTTTTTCTTGCATTTTTTTTTAATTCATCAAACAGTTCTTGTTGGGAACGTTGTTGTATATTTACGACGGGTGGATAAATATCAAGTAAAATTTTCAAAAAAGGAACAAACCATGTGCATTTGTGGAATCGAGTTTAGTTCGGTGCCTTCGGGGGACGGAGATGGTCATGTGGCTCCGTAGCTTGGTGGAAAGAAGCGCCCATCTAGCGAATTGGAAGTCGTGGATTTGATTCCCACCGAAGCACGTGAATTTGTTTTCATAAATTAAATCTCAATTTGTTCTTCAAACACGTGTTTCTGTTTCGTGTATGAATCTCAAAACAATCAAACGTTAAAAAATAAAAAGAAAATTCGGTGGAGGTTACCAAACGTTCATTAGCTTGCTTTTACTGCTTTTTTTTTTTGAAATTTAAATTTTCTTTCTGAAACTCTAACCGTGTAAAACTAACTGAGTTACTGAAAATGCAAACTTGAAGCAATAACTTGATCTCATTTTTTTCAGAAGACAAGGGAAATCTAAAAGTTTAATTAATTAGGACGTTTATTACAATATGGCCCAAGAATTTTTTTTTTTTTTATCTGTATTAACGAGATTTTTAGCCCTAGGCTAGTTCATCTCGGGACCCACGCTTTACTTCCCTTCCGAAGGAAGAACTCACATTTTTGTGAGTTTGTCGGGAGTGGGATTCGATCCCAGGTCCTCGGCGTGATAGTCAAGTGTTCTAACCATCACACCAGGTCCGCTCCACATGGCCCAAGAATTCGCGACCCACCAAAAATTAGCCCGCGACCCACCAGTGGGTCCCATAGTTTGAGAAACGCTGTTTTACACTCTTTGCCCAGACGCCAAATATTTGACCACTTTTGACAGATAAATTTTGGCAGGTTGTTTGGCTCTGTTTGTCCCTATTCGTTTTTCGAGAGTGACAAATATTTTTGTTTGCCAGGTACACCTTGGTCAAAATTTAACTGTCAAAAGTGGTCAAATATTTGGCATTGGTCAAAGAGTGTCATACTAGCTTAAGTATTCTGTTTTCCGACGGATAGCAACTGTTCGGATCAGACATGAGGTAAGTCGAAATATCTCGCCTCGAAAGAGGGAGATGCCGAAACGACGGATGAAAATCCGGCCGTAAACGGCAATACAGTGACGATTCGTTCGTTGAGAGCTCGTTAGATGGGCTGTCTCGATGGTTGAATGTTCACTGGTTGGGGCAAAACCCGACTAAAAAGCACTGTCAATGTCAAAATAGATGTCAAAACGAGTTTGACGTCTGACCGCCGTCGCATCACAGCTCCTGTATACAGAACGTTTACGCAAGTATGTGAGTGTTCCGTGACGTATTTCTCATCACTTGCGTGTGTCTAGAGCATTTTGATCAGTTGTCAGTTGCCCCAACGAACGAACACGATTCGCTAATCGGGGCGCAGTCGTGACCCAACCAGCGAATCCGGACTGTAATGTCTCGCCTCAGAGAAGGGAGACGCCAAAGCGGCAGATGAAATTCTGGCCGGGGCTGGCAATAATGTCTCGCCTCAGAGAAGGGAGACGCCAAAGCGGCAGATGAAATTCCGGCCGGAGCTGGCAATAATGTCTCGTCTCAAAGGAGGGAGACACCAAAGCGGCAGATGAAATTCTGGCCGGGGCTGGCAATAATGTCTCGCCTCAGAGAAGGGAGACGTCAAAGCGGCGGATGAAATTCGGCCGAAGCTGGCAATAATGTCTCGCCTCAGAGAAAGGAGACGCCAAAGCAGCGGATGGAATTCCCGACGGGGCTGGCAATAATGTCTTGCCTCCACCAAGGAGGGAGACGCAAAAGCGGCAGATGAAATTCTGGCCGGGGCTGGCAATAATGTCTCGCCTCAGAGAAGGGAGACGCCAAAGCGGCGGATGAAATTCCGGCCGGGGCTGGCAATAATGTCTTGCCTCCAAGGAGAGAGACGCAAAAGCAAAAGCGTCAGAAGACAATTTAATCGGCTAGGCCGGGAGGTAGAAAATAAGGTTAAACTAGAAGAGGGGAGTTTAATTAAAAGTCTAATAAGATATATGTTCACTTATATGATAAAGCAATAGAAATGCTTCTTAAATAGTAAAGATAATTGAATTATTTATATCTTCCAACACACATGATAGACAGATGTTAGGGCTTGGCTGAATGAATCAGTGAAAATGAATATACAATTATCGTTCCTCAAAACGTTCATGAGTATACATGCCTCACGATGAATAAAGTTTACAGCACCCCGTGAATATTGATTCCTCACTGAACAGAGCAGCAGTGAACGAACCAAACGACGAACGAAAGAGATCACACAAAGAAGTCGAAGATTGCATGTCCCATGCCACAATGCTGCTGAGCTGCACCTATTCATTGGAAACGACGGAGTCGAATACTCTGGTGTGGGTTTGTTTATCGTCGTGAAGCAACACATGCGTTCTCGTTCTTACATGTGGCTTGGATACATCTGTCTCTGTTGTTGATGATGTGTGCGTGTGGTTCGTTCATTTCGCAACAAGCGAAGGAGAGTGGAACTGGCATTCCTCGCTTCAGTCAGCTCCGACGAGTGATGAACATTCATCGCCCCGGTTGGTCGTGAATATAAATATTTCAGCATGAGGCATTCGCACCCACCGGTGGCTTTGAGTGTTGTTTAGTTGCTTCTTACGTTCTTCGTGAGGCAAGCGATGTGCGATGGTGTGCAATCCAGGAGAGCGAACGGAAAATGTTGTTGTTGTTGGGTTTTTCCGTTTATGGCTTGAGGTACAGTGCCTCATATCCGCCAGTAGCAAACGGAAAATGTGATTCACAGCAGCGTGGAAACTGGCAATTCGTTCAACTTTGAATGAATCTTCCAAGCTCTTGTAGTTATTTTTAAAACAAGTTATGATAAATAATAGTGCAATTTTGAAAGGTTTTGATAAACGAATTGCAAAAACAGTGCAACTAGTTATACATACTGGAGATAAAAAACCGATTTGACAATTGACTGATGCAGTGCAAAATAGAGGATAAATCTGTGAAGTAGGCCAAAATTGCATAATTATTTTGACAAAAGGAGATGTGGTAGTTTTTTTTTTTTTGAAAGGTTCCTAGCGGCACGCCGACGGACGTAGAAACCTCTCCCATCAATGTGCGCACAATCGTCTCGCATTTGCGCAGACAACGACAGTTCACTAGGCCTTTGGATAGGACAGAGAACGTAATCCTTCAGAAGCCGTGCACGGAACATGTCGTCCAGTAAGACACTGTTGCGTACTGACTCAGAAGGTTACGGTAGAAGGTGTGAAAGTTTCGGTTTTGTCATATGGTCGATTTCGTATTTGTTTTATTTGGCATGTCAAAGCTTAAAGAATGTTATTGTTCAAATTTGTGTTGTGCCCTATAATTCAGTAATCTTTGGTGTGCCTATGATCTGTTAGATGGTCGATGTGTTCGTTATGTCCATTTTTGTTGATCCTCATTTTAGAACTGTTTTTATTATCTTTGAAACTTGTTTTTCGTCCACATCCCTTGCACTATCAGTATCTGTCTAAATAAGTCCAAATAAAAAAAAACCTTTAATATGCTCAGTTGAAAAATGCAAACATACCTATCTAATTTGTCATAAATAGTATGCGTTAGTCAAAGTCGAAGTAGTCAGTTTTTGTCGCTTTCGTCTTGATCACACGTTAGCTTCGAATCTATAAGCATGCACTATTAAATGCTGCACTTCCCACTATTAGTTTTTTAGTTATTTTAAATTGATATTGCAAGAAAATATGATTAAGCATTAGGCATTCGAAACATATTAGGGTTTACTCACAAAACTATCAGATAGAAAAATAATGATAGAGAAAATTTAATCACCAAAGCACATCAAATGTTGAGAACTATGTATTAGCAAATGGATACTACTAATTATTGCATATTTGAATTGAATTTGTATTTGTTAAAATTAACCGAATAGTGGGAAGCCCAGGCAACAGTTTAAAGTCTGCCGACTCAAAAAAGATTCCGAGCTCGTCACAAAACACAAATATGTTCATTATGATTCACAACGACTCTCGAAACCTTCCCAGACTCAATCGACCGGAACTGTTTCCTGGGTATAGAAACTACTGGGCCCTAGCAGGTTCCTCCTGTTTATCGAGCATTTCTGATAAATCAGCCATACTCCATCTGTAGCAGCCGGTTCGCAATGAACCGTTGGAGGCGCATTAAAGTGTTAAAGGTGATATTTTCATTACAAGAATTGCAATTAACATCCTTCACCTTAATACCGTCGAACCCTGTGATCTTGGCCAGGGGACAAAAGGAGATGTGGTAGTTTGGTGACCATAATAATAACTGAGTAGGCCATGCCGTTGGTGAAGATTATTATCATTCGATCTGTCAAGCCGGAGAGTACCACAGAACTGATTAACCTTTTCAATGCATCTATAGTTAGACAATCATAATGTGCTTTATTAACTGTTTCAGTTTGCGCCACGGCGACATCATTGTCACAAGTATGCAGCGGTTCGTACGGAATCAAGTACGGAATAGTTACCGTAAACGTAAACCGTAAACCATACGTGTACCATACAATGTACGGTATATTAAAGCCCACGTATCAGTATTTCTAACAATTCATTTACAATAAAACGTATGGTTTTGTAAAAAAATATATATGAAGAAAAATATATTTTTTATATTGTTACGATACTTAACAACCCGTATAGTATATTGTAAAAATCTTATTTACAATTCTCTGTATGGTGCTACATTACATCTTATTGTTTTTGTATTTTTTTTATTTTTACAGTGGTGTTTATTGTAACAATATGGTTCTAAATAGTACTGTTACAATACAACATTCGGTTTTTCTACTGTATTTTTTATTCGGGCAAGAAGGAGTACGACCTCCTGGTGGAAGAGCGAAGTGTTGCTGATGCGAGCAGGGAAGAGCGGTCCACCCAAACGGACAACTTCCTCCTAGCTGAGCCTTCTGAACCTGCTGAGGAGACGCGGCCCAAGAAGCGTCCGGCAGAGTCGGGTGCAAAGCCGAAGAAAGAGAAGGTGAAGACCAGCGTAGGTAACCAGGCTGCTAACAGGGCAGCAGGGACGAAAGTCCTGGGGCCTGACGCACCCCCCCGCTTGCGAGTCAGCCGCGTAGTCGCCGGCTAAAAATAGGACTACTAACCCCAATTCAAGGTGTCAAGCGACCCGTGCTGAGGAATGAGTGATCGAGGGGGTGAAAAAGATGCTCGATCTTTAACGGAGCCTGTGGGGTACCTGGGCACCCCCCACAGTAAGCTGTCCCTTACCGCGTTAATGCAGGGCTCTGGCGTGGTGGACATTCTTTCCCGTGCTACTCGTGGGATTTAATCATGAAGTCAAATAAAAATCAGAATCTAGGTGGAAATAGTGGTGGGATCTGTAGGGTCCCAGTCGGGAAGGACATCCGCAGCGGCAGAACTTTCCCGATTCCCAGCCTACCTACTACACGCACCGTTCCCGGTTCCGGCTCCATCCTCTCCCAAACACATTCTCTCCTTCCGTCACACACTACACGTTGATGCCTAACTACTCAATTGACACTCCTTACCCACTGAGTTACCTGCTTAACACAAATCATACAAATGAATGCTAGTATGAACCCTACACCCCCATCCTTCTTTAATTGAACAGGTCTACCCTTTTAAACCAACACCATACACGAACCGTAATGTAAACGGTTCAACAATACCGCATACTGTTCGAATGGTATCCCGAATGGGTGGTTAAGCACGTTTTATGGTTATAGTTTATGCGGGTAGGGCTTGGTCTATGGTGACTCATCCTCCCAAAAACTTTGGGCTACCCTGTGCAAATAATCTTATTTATTTATTTTTTCTTAGTTCATAAATATGCTGAATATTCGGCTCGTGAACACCATAATTGACAAAACTACAATACCTGTTATAGTCCAATCACACCTAAAACTTTCCAAGTGGACCCTCTTCTCCCCTTTTTTAGAACCGTTGCCATATATATCCGAGTATATATCGCTGCATATGCCACAACCACTGTATGTGAAATTTTGCTATTAACAAGTGAAAATATAATTCAACTTTTTCCTAGTCAGACGAGCATAGATGGTGAACTATCTGAGACACATAGCATACGATTCGTCTGGGTTGGCGTTATATTGATAGATCATGATTTTTAATAGAAATACACTAGAACTCCAATGGCGCTGGAGTCACTTTTCCCATTTAATTAAATAAATAACTTTTATTGTAACAATTGATTGTTTTTAAGTGATCACCTTGAAGAGCATCTTTTGTTTTGATAAACAAAATTTATTTGACACTTCTAGTACCGCTACTGACGCTGTAAGGGCGTGGCAAACTAGATGTTAGTCACACGAACAGTCGCGACATTGGACTTCTGTGGCTAGTTATTCTACTTGATTTTTCAAGGATTGTGAAATCCTTCCACACTAGACGCAGTTGAAAATCCCAAACCAAAGTATACCAAATAAGCTTTTCAAAACACAAAAATCCTAATTTCTTTATACATATTTTTTTTAGCCTCTGGTCCGAGCACTGGTCACTTCTTCAGATCATCTTCTAAGCCAACCTTAGATCCTCATCCTGGTCCTTACAACTTAAATTACCAAATATATTTTTTTCAGAACATTGCAAGGTTATCTCAAGGTAGACTAATTATCAATCCGTCACATTCAGCACGCCGGCGATGGTATGTAATTATCCGCACATACCAACTTATTGGTAGAAGCATATACATAAGTTCTGCATACGCGTACTCAGCAATTCCCTACTCGAACATGTACAAACAGCTGGGCAGAATACATACTATTATCTACTTTAACATATAACTTTGTGGTAAACCCTCCAAGCAAAACCGAATGAAAATTTAATTGCGAAAACTTGGAATGTTGAAGCTGCACATATGAACTATTCTTTTTTTAGTATTCCCAGCAGTGAGTGAGCAGTTACTCAAATCATCTTTTTGAAATCATCACGCTTCTCAGATCCACTCGTTATTGTCAATGAATAACACTAAACAAACCTGCCTTATGATGACGTGGATAATAAGCAAGCAGAAACTTTTCAGTGTACTTGATTAGTCGATAAAAACATGTCTATGTAAAACCACTCATATTTCACTGGAAAATATTGAGTTAATTGGGACTTTATACTCCCACCTTATGACATATAAACATCTATGAACAAAAACTACACCTCTGCCACAGAAAAATAAGTCTCATAAGAACCCCTGTACAATAGCATACACAAAGACATATTAAGCTTCATTTAGGCTATTACCATTTATTCCACTCAGTCGATCATATAAATTTATCATTTGCAAAAAACGACAAGGAAGCATCACTGGTCATACAACACAATATTCATGACATTTTCATCTCTACTACAATAGTCAGTTTATGCAAACATGGAACTTCAAGACCCTCAACAGCGCACCCTGATTAGACTCAATGGTATGCAATCCAGACCAAAAGCTTACAATACCGAACTTCAACAATTCGGAAACCTCTCATCCTTACCATAAGCGTAACTAGATCATAGGTCTAGGGAGGGGGCAAGGCCATGTTGGAATAGATTTTTTTTATTCTCCTGAACTGCTCCAAAAAGACTTATCGCCTGAATCTCGTGATTTTTTTTTCGGAATGGATTATTCTGGAGGAAACCAGGCCTCCCTGGCCATCCTCTATTTACGCCAATGATCCTTACGTACTTACTTCAAAACGTCCATCATTGATATCATAGAGCGATCCAAAGACTAAGAAGTACCGACGATAATCATGTTATACCAAACCTCCAGTTTGTATACACAATACTCACCAGTACATATACCCACGTTCCACATGTTATTAGTCCTTCGTATAATTGAATTGAGCATATTACACTAATCTGGCAGTGGCAAGAGGGAGACGCTGAGCACACCTTAACTTGCGCCAATTATTTTCAGTGTGCCACCGGGTATTGAATTGTGCCTCAGTGTGCCCCGAAGTGCCACTACTTGATGATTCAGGTTTTGCTTGGCAACTGCCAAGACAACCAACTGTTTGTTTTCATTTTGCAGGTCAAATGCACATGGTTGCCTAGTTTTTTCACCCAAACTCAAGTGTCAAAATTGTGCCTCAGAGTGCCTCGGTGTGCCACACAGCGTATAAGACGGTGTGCTTGGCACCTCTTGGCACAATGTTGAGTTTTACTCACTCCTGCGTCAATATCTCATTTCGTCTTCTCTGATTCTCCTCCTCACGGAGCTTATTGTTAAAATTATCTAACCTTAAATACCTGTAACTGTGTTACTTAACTATTCCTTTACATTTTCAAAACTCCGGTACTCTCTTGCCTTGAGATGACTCTCGAAAACACTACTTTGTTTCCCAGCATAAATCTGCTTCCAGACTCCTTCAAGCCACGAGACATTCTCTTACTAATAAGCAGCCTGTTCGCTCAATCTTTCCCAATGATATAACTCGTTCTAGTTACTACTTTCAGTACAGTGAACCCACGGCAATGGAAAAGCAGACGGGAAAGTTTTCCATCTTGACTCCTCGCCATCGCCTCTAACCTGGACAAATTCCCATCGACTCCTGGGCCTGCTTCTGTTGCGATGTTCTGCTGAGTTCCATGCTAACGCTTTCTTGCAGATTTCTTTTCAGCTCCTACGTAGTAGAGTGTGGTCGACCGACCTCTGCTTCCTCTTCCATTTTTTTTAAACACATGATCACTAATCGGGTCGAAGTCCTGACCTAAACCCTCGAATTCCTCGAGGAATCCTTACTGTATTCACATCGGCGATAGAATTCGGTGTTACAAATCCAACCAATGAGCCAAACAACTTCTCCAAACCGCGCCAAATCTAAAAAATCACCTTGTTTCCAAACACCCTATTTTTCTAAATCATCAAGGTATATTGCCCTCTTTCAGGAGTTCTTAAACCATGGAAATATCAGTTCCCAAGATTATAGC
Organism: Aedes albopictus; assembly: GCF_035046485.1. Lineage (NCBI taxonomy): Eukaryota > Metazoa > Arthropoda > Insecta > Diptera > Culicidae > Aedes > Aedes albopictus. The sequence goes on from NC_085138.1 coordinate 205,990,751, forward strand.
TTGCATTATCTGCGATAACAAACGAGTCATTTTCCTGGCGCCCTCAAGCCATGGATACACCATTTTTCCAAGCACTCTACACGTGGGAACTCTAAAGGCAAGCTACTCAATGAGTAGTACTCACGCACTGTATCTTCATCAACTAGTTACTCCCCACGGTTTCAATTCTAATTCGGCAACCCTATGATTCTATGATCGGCAACCCGCCACAATCATCTTTCGACCGGCACCCGCAACGGCCTTCATCTGATCGGCTTCCGTCACGATCATCGTTCGACTGGCACCCGCAACAGTCTCAATGATTCTTTTGATCGGCTCCCGCCACGATCATACTTTGACTTGACCGGCACCCGCAACGGTCACAACTCTTCTTTTGATCGGCTCCCGCCACGATCATCCTTCGACCGGCACCCGCAACGGTCTCAATGCTTATTTTGATCGGCTCCCGCCACGACCATATTTTGACCGGCACCCGCAACGGTCACAAATCTTTTGATCGGCTCCCCGCCACGATCAAAATTGTCCCCAAGACCGGAAACCCGCCACGGTCACATATAAAACTATTCCCCCACTGGTACCACAATTCTCGAACTTCTCCAACTTCACTACATTTCAACTCCACTTCCTTATTTTCCTCTTTCCAACTAAATGAAACTTTGAAAGTTTTCCAACCAGCCGTCCCTAGCATGATACGTACGCCACAGGTTGTTTTTTTTTGCATCCGAAAAAACAACCGACTCGCAGGCGCAGGAAGCATCTCCTACTTTCCAAACAGAATGACGTCATTATTAATCCAATCCTCCAACATACACTCACACTGTAAACATTACAAATTATTGCCATCTCTTCACTCACTTACCAAAACCTTCCCTGAACCCAAACGAAAAACAAATCAACTGCAAACCGAATAACACGAGTGCACCCACCGCAAAAGCGAATGTCCATCCCATCCTCGTCGCCAGATGTAGGGTCCCAGTCGGGAAGGACATCCGCAGCGGCAGAACTTTCCCGATTCCCAGCCTACCTACTACACGCACCGTTCCCGGTTCCGGCTCCATCCTCTCCCAAACACATTCTCTCCTTCCGTCACACACTACACGTTGATGCCTAACTACTCAATTGACACTCCTTACCCACTGAGTTACCTGCTTAACACAAATCATACAAATGAATGCTAGTATGAACCCTACAGGATCAACCCCTTCGCAAGAAGCGGGTTGATGAGATCTCCGACAAGGAGAAGTGAGGAGATAGGCGCTGGGAGTTGCGTACGCAGCTCAAGCGTGGGTGCTCCAGTCCACTTCCCGGCAAGCCAGCCGGTGGAGGTTATGGACGGAGCGTGGTTGTTGAGGGCCGTCAACCGAGGATCCAAAGGACGGTCCGCAATAGAGGTGGCTGAGCAGCAGCTTGGCAAAATCATCGACATTGCGTCCACTAAGTCGAACATAAGCAAGGACCTGAAAACGGCCTTGCTTCGACTTAGGGCGTCGATCGACGATGCCAAGCAGGAGCACGCGGCACTCGCGTTGCTGACTGCTGCAGCAGCGGAGCCTGCAAATGAGAAAGTGCCGAAGTTTACCCAAACGGAGGCCTTCTCCTTCGCAGGAAGTCCGAATAAGGCGGAAGCGACTGCTCGCGACAAACGGGGCAAGCAATCGCAGAAGCGGGCGAGGCAACCGTCAGGCGAGGAGCTGTCTGGCGGTGCCCGCAAGGCCAGGCGAATCATTACCCCGAAAGTCGGTAATAATGCCGGAAGGTCGGACCCCAGCCAGGGTTCCCGGAAAGCTGGGAAGGGTGGGCCTGAAAAGGCTGGCCCGTCCCGGAACGATGGGAACAAGGGGTTGCGACCGCTAGTGGGCCCTCAACAGCCACAGAGTAGGGCGATCCAAGGGGAGGACCCCCCTTGGACGAAGGTAGAGCGGAAGAGGAAGAAGAAGGCGAATCCGCAGGTAGTAGCGCAGGACGCCAAGCCAAGGCGTAGGAGGGCAGGTGCCAAGCGCGAGAAAGGCGACGCTATCGTCATCAAGACGGAACAGTCCAAGTACTCGGACGTCTTGAAGATGATGCGAAGCGACGTCAAGCTTGAGGGTCTTGGAGCCGACGTACGCAGTATTAGACGTACTCGTACGGGCGAGATGATCCTGGAGCTGAAGCGCCAGAAGGAGCACAAGGGCGCCGCCTATAAGAGGCTGGCAGAAGAGGTCCTTGGTGAGGGTGTGCAGGTGAGGGCTCTGACACATGAGGCGACTCTGAAGGTCAAGGACATCGATGAGATCACCGAAGTGGAAGAGCTCGTCACGGCACTGCGGCAACAGTGCGATGTGCAGGTGGCCGCCGCAGCCGTTAAGCTACGGAAAGGGCCAGCAGGGACACAGATAGCTTTGGTTCAGCTACCTGTGGCGGACGTCAAAAAGTCCGTTAAAGTAGGGAGCATAAAGGTGGGTTGGTGTGTATGTCACCTGACATTCCACGAGCCACCAGAGGTTTGCTTCAGGTGTCTGGAACCAGGACACAAGTCGTGGGACTGCAAAGGCCCCGACAGGCGCAAACTGTGCAGGCGATGCGGCGCTGAAAGTCATAAGGCCCAAAGCTGCACGAGTCCGCCCATCTGCATGATCTGTACCGGGAAATCCTCGAACAACAGACATCCGATGGGTGGTCCAAGGTGCCCGGCCTTCAAGAAAGCCGCAGTGAACAACAAATCACAGTGCGGATAACGCAGCTGAACCTGAACCACTGTGATGCGGCTCAGAAACTGCTTTGTCAGGCAGTTTCTGAGTGGGAGACGGATATCGCCATCATATCGGACCCATACCGAGTACCCGCCGGCAACGGCAACTGGGTCGCGGATGGGACCAGAAAAATGGCGGCGATATGGACGACGGGTAAATACCCCGTTCAGGAGTTGGTGTCTACTACCTATGAGGGCTTCGTGGTCGCCAAAGTAAACGGGGTCTTCTTCTGTAGCTGTTATGCGCCTCCGCGGTGGCCGATCGAGCAGTTCACGCAAATGCTGGACCGCTTAACGACCGTGCTAACAGGGCGAAGGCCGGTGGTAATAGCGGGCGACTTTAATGCCTGGGCCGTGGAATGGGGAAGCCGTTTCACGAACCAGCGGGGACAGATCCTGCTAGAAACACTGGCCATCTTAGATGTCGACTTGGCTAATGTCGGTACCAAGAGTACCTTTAGTCGAAACGGAGCGGAGTCAATTATTGACGTGACCTTTTGTAGTCCTGGCCTAACAAGTAGTTCGAACTGGAGCGTAGATGATGGCTACACTCACAGCGACCACCTGGCGGTTCGCTACAGTATCGACTACAATTACAGCAGACAGCGGATAGAAGAAGAGGCGGCTAGGCCAAGGCCAAGCCCTCGCAGGTGGAAGACATCATACTTCGACGAAGGGGTATTTAGGGAGGCGCTCCGCCGTGAGCGAAACTTAATCGGTTTAGACGGCGACGAACTGGTAGCGGTGCTCTCACGTGCGTGTGATGCGACCATGCCTAGGCCACCGGCTTACTGGTGGACCGACGCGATTGCGGACCTGCGCCGCGCCTGCCTACGGGCTAGGCGGCGGATGCAGCGAACACGATCAGAGGAAGAGCGAAACGAACGGCGGGTGGTGAACGCCGCTGCAAAAGCCGCGCTTAAGACCGAGATAAGAGCAAGCAAAAAGGCCTGCTTTGAGGGTCTCTGTCAAAGTGCCAATACGAACCCGTGGGGTGACGCCTACAGGATCGTTATGGCCAAGACGAGAGGTGTGATGGCTTCTACAGAGCAATCTCCAGAGATGTTGGAGGGGATCATTGGAGGACTTTTTCCGCGTCATGATCCTAGTCCTTGGCCTCCTTTCGTAGGACAGCCGGGGACTGGGGCTGGCGATAAGGAGAGGGTTACCGATGTGGAACTTGCGGGGATAGCTAAGTCCCTTAGCGTAGGTAAGGCTCCAGGTCCGGACGGAGTTCCGAACCTGGCCTTAAAAGTAGCTATTGCAGAGCCTCATGAGATGTTCAGGTCTGCTATGCAGAAATGCCTGGACGAGGGAGTTTTCCCAGAAGCTTGGAAGAGGCAGAGCCTGGTACTATTGCCAAAGGCGGGGAAACCACCCGGAGACCCGTCGGCATATAGACCAATATGCTTGATTGACACGACGGGGAAGGTGCTCGAAAAGATCATTCTCAATAGAATGTTGCGGTTCACCGAGGGCGAAAATGGTCTTTCGAGTAACCAGTACGGCTTCCGGAAGGGGAGGTCCACCGTAGACGCATTCTTGTCGGTTACAAAAACCGCCGAGAAAGCACTCGAGCCTAAGAGGAGGGGAATTCGCTTTTGCGCGGTAGTGACTCTGGATGTAAGGAATGCGTTTAATAGCGCCAGCTGGTCTGCTATTGCCGATGCGCTCTTGCGTCTGGGGATACCGGAGTACCTGTACAAGATTCTCGGAAGTCACTTTCAGAATCGTGTACTAGTCTACGACACGGAGGTGGGTCGGAAGTGCTTTCACATAACCTCAGGAGTCCCGCAAGGTTCCATCCTGGGTCCGGTGTTATGGAATGTCATGTACGACGAGGTGTTGAGGTTAGAGTATCCAGTGGGAGTGGTGATTGTCGGATTTGCCGACGACATTACGCTCGAAGTCTACGGTGAAACGATCGAGGAGGTAAAGTTGACTACCAACCACTCGATCAAGGTTGTGGAGGCGTGGATGCGGTCCAGGAAACTGGAGCTGGCTCACCACAAGACAGAGGTGACGGAGGTGACTGAAGTCGGAGCAGCAGACGAATATCAGTGTAGGAGACTGTACTATCCTGTCAAAGCGCTCCGTCAAACACTTGGGCGTGATGATCGACGATAAGCTTACCTTCGGTAGCCACGTCGATTATGCCTGTAAAAGAACCTCCACAGCTATTGCGGCACTGTCCCGGATGATGTCCAATAGCTCTGCGGTGTACGCCAGTAAGCGCAAGCTTCTGGCTAGTGTTGCTACATCCATACTTAGGTATGGCGGCCCGGCGTGGGGCACCGCGCTAAGTACCGTAAACCGGGGTCAAATTGATCAGCGGGGTGAAATTGATCACTCGGGTACTACATTTTACTTCCGCTGCTTTTGCCTTGCGTTAAACACTATGTCGGAAGTGGGGCGCTGTATAGAGCACCAGGTGTACAATACAGCGCCCCACTTCCGACATTGTATTTAACGCAAGGCAAAAGCAGCGGAAGTCAAAGAAAAAATGTCGCTAATTCGGTTTTGAACTGGAAACATAATATTTTTTCAAGGAATTTGCATTGTATTTTTCATTTAGCTGAAATCATTGCTACTAAACAATCAATTGCTAATAAGACTTCCTGTGAATTCTCTGTTTTAACATTTTTGTAGAGCCTTGGTAGGGATGTAATGCAGCTAATCAGAAAATTAAATAGTTATAAAAAGTTGATTTTAAGAAGAAATAGTCAGTTTTTGTGATAGAAAACACTTATTTTAAATGAAATTGCCTACCTTTAGGCGTTTAAGGGGAAATTTCAAAATTTAATTTTGCATTCAAAGTAATAAATGCACTAGTTGTAAGATTTTAGACGCGTTATTCGGTTTTAGAAGAGCAAAATTAAGCGGCGAAGGAAATTTTCCTTTCCAACCGATGCTTAATTGTATACTGATCAATTTCGCCCCAAAGTGGCATTTCCAATATTTTGATATTTGAAGTTATTTAACTTAAAGTTTAAATTTGTTGAACAAAATTCTGTCACATGGTTCCATGGAGATCCACTTGGTACTGGTTTTACAGAAATTCTTCTGGCAATATTTGAACAGGCACTGATGTTATCCGCAAAAGTTGTTTTAAAGTGATCAATTTGACCCCGGATTACGGTACTAAATGCTACCGACGGAAGCTGGAAAGTACTTACAGGCTTATGTGCCTGAGGGTTGCGAGCGCGTACCGTACCGTGTCACACGACGCTCTCTGCGTCATTACTGGTATGGTGCCTATCAGCATTCTTATCAGTGAGGACATAGAGTGCTTCGAAATGCGCGGCACAAGAGGCATACGCAGGACTGTCAGGATGGCCTCTATGGTCAAATGGCAGCGCGCGTGGGACAGTTCCACCAAAGGAAGGTGAACCTATAGGTTGATACCGAGGGTAGACAGTTGGATTAATAGGCGCCATGGGGAAGTCACATTCCACCTGACACAGGTCCTTACAGGTCATGGTTGCTTCCGACAGTATCTACACCGTTTCGGGCATGCGGATTCTCCCGAATGCCCAGTGTGCAATGGTTTAGAGGAAACGGCGGAACACGTTTTGTTCGTGTGCCCGCGTTTTCGCACAATGCGTGACCGCATGCCTGCCACATGCGGGGAGGACACAACTCCGGACAACTTGGTCCAGAGGATGTGTAGGGATGAGTTTGGCTGGAACGCCGTTTCAACGGCTATTACCCACATTGTCTGGGAGCTACAGAGGAGGTGGCGCGTGGACTCGGAGAATGGCTAGTCCAGATGCAGTACAAGAGGTGGTCCAGGGGTTCGGAGTCGGCTTCGTAGGTCATACCGGTGCCCTGCGGTCGAGATCGACCCTTACAACGATTAAGTGGCCGCGGAGAGGAAGTCCCGGTAGCGGTGCTGTCGTGGCGTCGGTCTACTGGGTTGGATCCGAGCCCGCGGTTGGAAAGGGGTCCCCGGCAAGGGTCGGGGTAGGTGAGATCCTGCTGTCTGCAACCTACGGGTGCATCTGATAGGGCCTGAAGGGTAGTGATACCCTTCCTTACGGGCAGGTCAGATCGGGTTGCACGTGGGCATCAGTTCTTGATGTCCGCTCAGCAGTAGGGCGCGGGCGGGGTTGACCCTGCCCGCCTTCCGAGGACAAAGGGAGTGGCGAGGACCACTCGGGAAACTGGCTAAGCGCCAGCATGCTACCGTGATGGACTCTCCAAAGCGAGTCATCGATGTTCGTTGCTGCAGGCTACGCAGCTAACCTTGTGGGTGCGATGTGCACTAGCCCCTCTCTGAAGCAATACCTTCTTGGTGGTTCCGGAAAGACGTAGGGTTTGGCGACCATAGGAATGGTTTAGTGGGTACGAGGAGAGAGTAGTCCTGGATTTTACTTTTGCTGTAGAAGACGGCCTGTCAGACCTACACTACCCTAACCTTCTAGGGTGTCTTAGGGTGTCTGTTGAACAGATTATCCCCCTATGGTTTAGAAGGAAAAAAAAACCAGGCTGCTAAGCCGGGTGCGAAGCGCACAAGGGGCAGGGAAACCAAGCCCCAGCAAGCCAACAAGAGGAAGAACGGAGGCCAACCGGACCAAGGGAAGGAGAACCCTTGGATTACGGTAGGAAAAAAGAAGAAGGTGAGAACTACGAAACCAGCCTGCAAACGAGCGAGAAGTGACGCGCTGGTCTTCAAAACCGAGGCAGACACATACGCCGAGGTGCTGAAGGCCATACGAGGCGAGAATCGTCTCTCACCGTTGGGCGCGGATGTAAAAAGCATCCGGCGCACCAGGACGGGAGAAATGATGCTAGTGCTGAAGAAGGAAGCAGCCAATAAAGGTACAGTCCGGATTCGCTGGTTGAGTCACGACTGCGCCCCGATTAGCGAATCGTGTTCGTTCGTTGGGGCAACTGACAACTGATCAAAATGCTTTAGACACACGCAAGTGACGAGAAATACGTCACGAAACACTCACATACTTGCACAAACGTTCTGTATATAGGAGCTGCGATGCGACGGCGGTCAGACGTCAAACTCGTTTTGACATTGACAGTGTTTTTTAGTTGGGGTTTGCCCCAACCAGCGAACATTCATCCATCGAGACAGCCCATCTAACGAGCCGCCAACGAACGAATCGGGACTGTACTTCCTACAAAGCACTAGTCCAAGAGGTACTTGGCGAAAAGGTGCAGGTAAGAGCCCTAACGGCGGAGGCAACTCTCCAGTGTAAAAACCTGGACGAGATTACCGACGCAGAGGAGCTCGCAGCCGCACTCAAACAGCAGTGTGAGATAGATGTACCAAGTGCATCGATCCGCCTGCGTAAGGGTCCGGCTGGCACGCAGATTGCCACGTTCAAACTCCCCGTAGGGGATGCGAATAAGGCGACTTCAGTCGGGAAGATCAAGGTAGCTTCCCAAGTAACCACAGTGCTGAAGCCTTATTACATGCAGATATACGGTGTATTTAGTGCAATCATTACTTTACATGCAAACTTAAGGTTGATTTAAAGTGGAAGTGGGCAATTATAGAATCAAATTAGGATTATACTGGTATAATCTTGAAGCAGTCGCATAATTGCCCATTTCCACTTTAAATCAACTTTAAGTTTGCATGTAAAGTAATGATTGCTCTAAGTACACCGTATATCTGCATGCAATAAGGCTTCAGCACCGTGGTTACTTGGGTTGGTCAGTGTGCCCGCTCAGCATATACGAGCCGCCAGTGGCGTGCTTCAAGTGCTTTGAGCAAGGGCATAAGTCCTGGGCATGCAAAGGCCCAGACCGGAGTAAGCTCTGCAGGAAGTGTGGAGTAGAAGGCCATATCGCCAGGGAGTGCAACTCTGCACCAAAATACCTTATTTGCACGGCGAACAAGGGCCACACGACGGGCGGGCCTAAATGTCCAGGCACGCGAGGAGGTCGAAGTTCCAAACGATAATGCAGGTTACACAACTAAACCTGAACCACTGTGAAGCCGCACAACAGTTGCTATGGCAGTCAGTCTCGGAGTCAAGTACAGACATCGCACTACTATCGGACCCATACCGCATCCCTCCCGATAACGGAAACTGGGTAGCGGATAAGGCCAAGCTAGCGGCGATCTGTACAACCGGTCGTTTTCCGGTCCAGGAAATAGTTTCCACGTCGCACGAGGGCTTTGCAATAGCGAAGATCACCGGGATATACTACTGCAGTTGTTATGCCCCTCCCAGGTGGACGATAGACCAGTTCTCGTCTATGTTGGAACCGTTAACAAGCGCAATGGTGGGATTGAGTCCCGTGGTCATCGGTGGAGACTTCAACGCCTGGGCGATTGAGTGGGGTAGCCGCTTGACTAACGCGAGAGATTGGGCCTTACTCGAAGCTATGGCTAGACTAAACGTGGATGTCGCGAACGTAGGCGACAAAAAAACCTACAGTAGGAATGGTGCAGAGCCCATCATTGATGTGACCTTCTGGAGCCCGGGTCTAAACCCTAGCTCGGACTGGAGGGTCGACGATGGATACACGCATAGTGACCATCTGGCGATTCGATACAGAGTGGAACACGGAGGAAGACGGCCACAGCCGAAGGTCATCGATCGTCATCGGGGATGGCTGACTTCGCGATTCGATAAGCCGGCATTTGTGGAGCGATTGTTTATGGAGAGTAACACCGACGATCTATCCAGCGATGATCTAGTCGGAACCCTAAGCCGTGCATGTGACGCCGCTATGCCAAGGCGATCCCTACCCAGAAATGGACGCAAACCGGTGTACTGGTGGTGTCCAGAAATCGCAGAACTCCGCGCATCCTGTTTAAGAGCTAGAAGGAGGATGCAAAGGGCTCGTACCGATGAGGATAGAATTGAACGAAGCGAGGCCTACAGGGCGGCTAAACTGGCACTGAATAAAGAGATGAAGACTCGTAAGCGGGCGTGCTTCGAAAATCTCTGCCAGGCAGCCAACACGACCCCATGGGGTGATGCCTACAGAGTAGTCATGACCAAAACGAAGGGCGCGTCAGCACCCCCAGAACGCTCCCCAGAGATGCTGCAGAAGATCGTGGAAACAATGTTCCCGCACCACGATACAAGACCATGGGCCCCCGTTCCCTATAGCCAAACCGGCCATAGCAAGGTAGCCCCGGTGACGAACGACGAACTCATTGCAATAGCGAAGTCGCTTAAGTTGAACAAGGCTCCGGGTCCGGACGGTATCCAGACATTAGCCATCAAGACGGCCATCGAGGCTAAGTCTGACATGTTCAGAATGGCTATGTAGTTGTGCCTAGACAGAGGCGAATTTCCGGAGAGGTGGAAAAGGCAAAGATTGGTTCTACTGCCCAAACCCGGGAAGCCACCTGGCGACCCGTCGGCATACAGACCTATCTTTTTTTTATTTATTTATTTATTTATTTATCACCGTCTTGAATTGTAATACAAATGCCTGCTGGACACCGCCGGAAAACTGTTGGAACGGATCATTCTGTCGAGGCTGATGGTCTATACCGAGAAACCCGATGACTCTGGTCTCTCGGATAACCAGTTCGGCTTCCGGAAGGGTCGATCGACGGTGGACGCTATTAGGGCTGTAACCAAAACGGCCGAAATAGCGCTCCAAAAGAAGCGAACAGGAATCCGCTATTGCGCGGTCGTCACGCTGGACGTTAAGAATGCGTTCAACAGCGTCAGCTGGACCGCCTTTGAGTGCGCAATACACCACCTAGGAGTCCCGGTTAGCCTATGCTGGATATTGGAGAGCTACTTCCAGAATAGAGTGCTAATCTATGACACCGAGGAAGGCGAGAGGAGCTACAAAATCACCGCAGGGGTCCATATTGGGCCCGGTACTATGGAACGCGACGTATGATGGCGTATTGAGGCTCAAACTTCCACCGGGCGTAAAGCTGGTCGGCTTCGCCGATGATATTACCCTCGTGGTATACGGCGAGTCGATAGAGGAAGTGGAACTGACAGCAACTCACGCAATTGGCATAGTGGAGGATTGAATGAGGTCGAGACATTTGGCACTCGCGCACCACAAAACGGAGGTGGTGGTGGTAAACAACCGCAAGTCTGAACAGCAGGCAGTGGTCACCACAAGTGAATGTACGATCAACTCTAAGCGTTCACTGAAGCAATAGGACAGATCGGTGAAGTACTAGATTTGTAGTAATGAGCTGAATTTTAGTATGGTGAGAAGGTCAATTCTTCGTTTCTGCACTGAAATGGTGCAAAAAGCGTGGGTATTATGATTCGTTGCCTAATTTGATGCTGTTTGAGCAAAACTTTGGGCAACAGTGTTGTTGTTTTTTCCATTTCTTGCAACATAAACAACATAGTCATCCAAAGTTTTGCTCAAACAGCATCAAATTAGGCAACGAATCATAATACCCACGCTTTTTGTACCATTTCATTGCAGAAACAGAGAACTGACCTTCTCACCATACTAAAATTCAGCTCATTACTACAAATCTAGTACTACACCGAACGTGCCCCATTGGGGGTCATGATCGACGATAAGCTGAAATTCGGAAGCCACGTAGAATATGCCTGCAAAAGAGCAAGCATGGCGATAATGGCATTGTCAAAGATAATGTCAAACAGCTCGGCAATAGTCTCGAGTAAGCGTAAGCTGCTCGCGGCAGTAGCGGTCTCCATACTACGGTATGGCGCCGCTGCATGGTCGAAGGCGCTAGTGGTTAACCGAAACGTGAAGCGACTTGAGAGTACCCACAGGCTGATGTGCCTTAGGGTGGTGAGCGCATACCGCACGGTCTCAAAGGACACGGTATGTGTGCTAGCGGGCATGATGCCCATAGCTTTAGTGGTGGCAGAGGATGAAGAATGCTTCGAGCGACGCGGCATAAGAGGCGCGAGGCGTATCGCCAGAACCTCGTCTATGCTGAAGTGGCAGAGCGAATGGGATTCTTCCAGCAAGGGTAGATGGACACACAGGCCCATACCGAGCGTGTCCAAGTGGACGAGCAGGCCCCATGGCGAGGTGAATTTTCACTTGACTCAATTTCTGTCAGGCCATGGGTGCTTTAGGTGGTATCTGCACAGATTCGGACACGCAGGCTCCCCCGCATGTCCGGAGTGTGCAGACTGCGACGAGACCGCGGAGCATGTGCTCTTTGAATGTCCACGTTGTTGGAAGTTAGGTAGCGTTGAACGCTCGGGTAGCGTCGAACCTTCAAGTACGTGAACGGCGGCAGTATTGTTGGTAGGTACAATTGTTGGAGAGATGGCAGAGGTATGAAGTTTGGAAGAAGTTAGTTGAATTGTATATACCTGAATGGAATAAAGCGTGTGGCGGTTGCAGATTGAGGTATCAGTCGGCAGCCGTCTAGTTTGATGGAAGATGTCTCGCGTTCTATTTTCATTGTAATTTAGAAACAGGCATCGACGGAGCTAGCCTCGCTATGGCCTGCGTGGCCATGGTGGACTAGCCTCAAACACACGTTTCGTGGAGCAAAGGTCGAGTATGCAGGAGGTATGCGGTAGAGATATCACGCCTGACATTGTTGAAAGGATGTGTATGGGGGCGGACAAGTGGGACTCCGTTACTTCCACGGTTTCTCGAATCGTACTTGAACTACAGAGTAAATGGCGAGCCGAACAACAGCTAGTTGAGTTGGCCACCCTTCCCCATACAGGAGCTTGAGTTCAACGGGTAGTGTAAGTACTAGCCAGGACCCGAGCCTCCAGGGGAGAGTGAACAACTTAAGGCGGTAGCTGGTGGAACGCTTACTATTAGAGTGTACTCATGTACGGTCCCCCCTTCTCGAAGTCATCCCTAACGGGCGTACCGCGAAGGTAAGGAGGAGAGTGAATGAGTTTTTAGTGGGTCGATCCCCACATCACCCGAGGAACCACCTCTTGGGTATCTGTTGCAGATTTTCTCATTCTATAAAAAAAATCGTAACCATAACTTAGCACTAGCCTCCAATGTTATAAATATCTATTGTATGATTTTCCTTGACCTGATATATGGCCTGTCCAACAGGGTGTCGTGATATTACTAATAAATTACAAATTACAAATAACCCGAGCAACCACCTCCTGGATATCTGATCAGCAGATTTTTTTCATTTTATAAAAAGGTATGCGCAAACCAAAAAAAAGTGCGATTATAGGTAAGTTTTCTAACAGAAAATAATAAGAGTTGTAGTTGCCACAGTGGGGTTAATTGGATTTCATTTAGTGCGCTTTTTTTGCTCATTCAATATTTATCCAAACAACCAAAAATGTGGAGGCAAAAATTAGGAAGGGACGATGAAAATTCCACTGTGTACTTGTATTTTTTGCAAACCTAAGGGGTGATACACAAATTATGTCACGCGAAAATCGACTTTTTTCAACCCCCCCTCCCCCCTATGTCACACTTTTTCTATGGGACCTCAATATTTTTTTGTAAGAGTTGTCACGCTCTGCAAAACCCCCCTCCCCCCTAAAAGCGTGACGTAATTTGTGTACGGCCCCTAAAAACAATGGTTCGTAATGAAACCGTAAGTGGAATGTTTACGTGTTTGAGAAGCTTGTAACTAACCTTATATTTTGTGTATAAATCCTCCATATCCAACTCATCCAGAGCCGTGTCTTTCATAGGCCGGACGTCAGCCTCATCCTGCAAGTAGGTACAATATTAGCAATTTTCGATGATTTTTACCTAAAATCCGAACACCTTTTCCGCTACGAATAGTTCAACTTCAGCCATTATTTCCGTGACTTTTAAAATAATGAATAAAGAATCTTGATGATGACTTGCAGCAGCAGTTAACAACAATATTTTTGACAGTCAGAAAAGCCAAATTTTATACCAGTTTTATCTCCCCACGTTAGCGACATCTGTTGAGAAATTTAAAGTTTCAACATCAAACACGCTAAGAAAATCTAACTCTAAGTTGAGTTCTTTTCACACACACGCTAAGAAAATTTAACTCTAAATCGCACCAACGCTAAGAAAAAGTTACTCTAAAATTAGTAAGATGTAAATGATGTAATGCTGTAAATGATGTAATGACGTAAAAATCTCATGTCGTATGTGGTTGGAAATAAAATTTACTCATTTTTGAGTTGTCGAAGTTGAGTGAATTTTCTGACCGTGTTAAATATAATTTACACAAAAGGTAATTTACACGAAAAAAATACACGGTAATGGGACAGGACACACAAAATTTAATGGTTTTCTTTGGTACGTCGAGGTCTTGATATGAGTCTACACGGAACCGCCAAACTACCCAAAATTGAGTTCCCTAATAAAAATGTATGATACACTGCTGATAGAGTCAATGATTGTATCATTCACTGTATGATTAAGATGATAGCCCGAAAGGGTTGTTAAGCACGTTGTATCATATTTTTCTATTAGGGTTCTTTTGACGCAATCCCACACGGAGAAATCAAACTACCTAATTTTTGGGTCGATTTTACTCAAAGCTGAGTATATCGAATAAACTAGTTACCCAAAATTAGGTTGTTTTCCCTCTTTCGCCCACCGATGTTGTCAAAAACAAACAGAGATGCGTCTACCCAATGGGGGTCCTTGAGCCCAATAAGCCAATTTTGAGTAAATGTAGGTTTACTCAAATTTGGGTTGAATGAGGGGGGGGGTCTTGGGTTGAATTTACCTACTCTTAAGTATATTCTTTTGCTGGAGGTAAAGGCAATTTACCTAGTGTGAGTTTAATCGATTTACTCAAAATTGGCTTATTGGGCGGAACTATGGGATTGCGTCAAAAGAACTCAATTTTGGGTAGTTTGGCGGTTCCGTGCATAGTTCGGCCCAATAAGCCAAATTTGAGTAAATCGATTAAACTCACACATTGCCTTCACCTCCAGCAAAAACATTTACTTAAGAGTAGGTAAATTCAACCCAAGACCCCCCCTCATTCAACCCAAATTTGAGTAAACCTGCATTTACCCAAAATTGGCTTATTGGGCTCAAGGACCCCCGTTGGGTAGATGCATCCAGGCCCCTGACACGGCCTATATCAATGCATTGGAATCATGGTAGACAGGATGTCCTGGGCGCTAATAAATAGCGCCCACTGTCAAATGCGAAAACATCAATAATTTTTTGTTTAACGTTTATTTTGGTTTGTTGATCAGTTTTTGGAATCATTTTTCCCACCGCTTATGATCACAAAACACTTCAAACTGGCTTCAATATTAATGTACGGTAAGAGGAGCATGCGATTAGTTGAATAAAGCAACCCAACAAACACGCATTGTGAATGTGATTTCGTGTGCGGCTCACAACATCAAACAAAAGCTGCGTTTGTTGATTACACGCATGTTACAATTTGCACGAATATGAGTATAAGGCAGACAGATGTTGGCTACGATAAATTTCATTCATGCCAGGGGCCTGGATGCATCTCTGTTTGTTTTTGAAAACATCGGTGAGGGAAAGAGGGAAAACAACCTAATTTTGGGTAACTAGTTTATTCGATATACTCAGCTTTGAGTAAAATCGACCCAAAAATTAGGTAGTTTGATTTCTCCGTGTATGGTAGCACCAGCACCAGGACTAAACATAATTTACCGGGGGTACCGAGGATTGTTCACAGGTCAGGATTGCACGGTCAGGAAATTCATTCATTTTAGAGCTAAAGTGGGACAACTACAAAATGAGTAAATTTTATTTCCAGCGCTAGCGCTGGCCCAAGTGCAAAACTCTCATCAGTTTAAGTCGTTCTTGTTTAGCTCAGTTTTGTGTGAATCTTACACGTTAAGAAAAAGTTACTCTAAAATGAGTTAGATTTGGAACACTGGAACAGCTCAAAAAATGAGTAAATTGCATTTCCAGCGATAGTGCTGGCCCAACACGCTAAGGTCAGTTTACTCAAATATGGGTAAACTTTACCCATAATCGCTGAAAAGTGCACATTCGCATTTTATGGGTAAAGGCCCATTACTCATATATGGGTAAAGCACCGACGAACCGACGTGCTTCCTAGTGCAAAGGTTCATGAAATGTTCGTCCAAAGATTTAAAATTAAAACCGTTGCGAACTGAACTAGCGCCATCTGTTGGTTTTGGTTCAGAACTATTTTTGCCGAAATATTTTGAGCACTCTCAAATAATGCCATGCATAGTTGTGTTGCAACGAACAAGTTTTTGTAAGCATTGGACAATGCTGTTTATTTTATAGACATTATTGTGCATCCTAGCTTAATCACTCAGATCCTGCTGATCTGAGTCAGCCGCCATAAGATTGCGCCCGTTTGATTTGTACACGGCGGCTGACAGCTCCACCCGGCGGCTGCAAAACAGTTTTAGCCAAGGTGCACACCGTGTACAAATCATACGTGCGCGGTCTGGCGCGATCTGAGGCTGCGCGTTTCGAACGCAGCTTGCTGAGAATCTAAGATAAGCGCGACAATACCAACATTC
The DNA here is from genome assembly GCF_035046485.1 of Aedes albopictus. Lineage (NCBI taxonomy): Eukaryota > Metazoa > Arthropoda > Insecta > Diptera > Culicidae > Aedes > Aedes albopictus. Next base: position 206,006,849 of record NC_085138.1, read on the forward strand.
CTCGTGATTCCCTGAAAAAAGATAAATTCACGAGTTCTGTTCAAAGCAAAACATTTTGGGAGCGCAAAAGACAGAATTTCATACTTTGATTGGTTTGAATGTAGAGTGCATGTTTGTGTTCCGTGGCGTCGCCGTCGTCGGTGGTTATGCCTTCGCCGTACTGCAGCCAGCAGGAGCAGAAACATTGTCACGACGCTTGCTCAGTCCGATGGGAATATAGTGTGCAGATGGTAACAGCCACCAATGTTCGGATTAATTTATTTTCAGGTTCAGACATTTAACTCGATCGTTAATACTTCCTAAAATGCTTTAATAACCCATAATGTTTCATTCAGAGGCAACGTGAAGCCATATATTGACAATAATGGCCATCACGTGTTTTTGTTTACAAAGCGTTTGATCAAGACGCCGCGACGTCGGCTGCATTAGATGTTATGACGGGCCAAACGTCACTTTTAATTTGACATTTGCGATCACTGCTATTTGAATTTATCGTGTAATGTTTTCGGTCATGTTCCGGAATCGAGTCGCACGTCGGTTTAGTCGATGGGTAAAGTGCCTTTTGTAAAAAATGAGTAAATCGATTTACTCATAAATGAGTAATTTCACCGTGTTTACTTTTCGACTTTTCTTATATTTTTGAACTGTTAACTATTTTGTATTTATCATTTAATTAATTTATACAAAATTTTGCATTTTTTTAGTTTATTGCAATATAATTATTAAACGAAAATTAGTATTAAATTTTTACATATTTCGAATACTCTTAATCACTTTCATCCTGGAAAACAGACGATCCGAGACGGAGCTCCTTGAAGTTTTCATAATGATCCATGTATGTAATTTCCCCCTCCGGCTGTTGTTCATCGCGCAGTTGTTCTTCCGTTTCCCGTTCTTCCGGCGCTTGAAGCCTCAGTGCAGTCGGAACTGTGGAATAAGACTGATATATTTTTATTCTACGGTCGTTGATGAAAATGATGATGTCACTATGGAACTTACCTGCAAATTCCATGCTTTTGTAGCCTTTCTTGTATTTAGCTCTACATGATGATTTGTTGCTCCTGCATTATTTTCGTGTACCAAACCTTGTGAAACGAAAAAAATCCACCGTAAATGAAAATTGTACGGGATCAATTTATCCAGGAAGTACTTACCGATTAAAATATCAATGTATATGGGAACCTCGACTCTAACCCGCGTGGGAATCCGATGGACGTGGTATCGGTCATTAAACCCGATGCTCGAGGACCTCGACTGGCTAGCGGTGCCGTAGAAATCAAAATATCTAAAATTTCCCGATAGTGTTATGATGGCGCACTAATGCATTCCGAGAAAAGTTGCTAACTTGAAAATTTTAATCCAAATATGGGTAAGTTCATTTACCCATATTTGGGTATAGCGGTTTTACCTATAATATGGGTAAATTTGACCGTTTTTCAAAGGTATATTTTACCCATATTATGGGTAATGCATATGAAACCCAAATATGGGTAAATCAACTACCCATTTATGGGTAAACTGATCTTAGCGTGAAGAGCAAAAATCCAAACAAATAGGGTCCTAAAATTAAAGACGAAATCTCGCTTATATTGAATAATACGATCAAGCATGGTATTCTAATCGGAATTGTACTTTACTCGAACTTGAAAAACAAAGGAATAATGAGAAAATTTGAAATAAGTAAAATGGTATATAGTTCTACTTTGACATTTGAGGTCAACCTTGTGTGCCTGAGCTCGACATTTTTCGCACTGGGATTTCAAAAATGTTCCTATCTGACATACACGGAGAAAAAAAATCACTCAAAGTATGTGTTATAAGCTAGGGACAAGACAAAAGGCTAAAAAAATAAAAATTATATATTTTCAACTACGGTTAATAAAAACGTAAAAAAATGAGTAAATATGTACTCTTGCACCATATATTGTGGTTTAAAACAAGAATCCCGATAGGACTTTAGGAGCCTATTTAAGCCGTATAATCAAGGTAAGTAAAAGGAAGGTAATCCAATATGTCAGATTCCACCATCCGCCATATTTGAAAACCTAACGACAGCTGGCAAGTTTGTTTTCAATTTTTTTCACTCACTACTGAGATGACAAACAAAAACTTTCAGCCCTAGCAACTACACTCAGCCAAATAACCTTAATATTTCCATAAGGCCCAACTTATGAAACGGCCTTTAAATAATTCATAATGATTCGGATGAATTTCATAAGGTCACTCTATGACGTAAAATCGTCTCACAGCTTGGCTTTTATTCATGTTTAGCAACATGATATTCTCAAGCGTCGGTAGCCGTGTGGATAAAACACGGGCTCGGTGATCCCGACGTTCATGGATCGAATCCAGTCTGCTTCATTTTGAGATTTTTTTGTTCTTTTCATAAGTCCATCTTATGAAATTTGTCATAGCAAGCACGATCAATTTTCATAAGGTATTCTTATGCCATCCATAAGAATTAGTTATAGCAAATTTTCATAAGGTATTTCGATGAATTTCGCTAGTTTTTTTCGCTGAGTGTAGTAATCCTACATTATAGAGATCTGCGGAGGCGGCCATTGTAAGCCAATCGTGCAGAAAGAACTGTCAAAGTGTGAGCCAAATGAACAGGCTGATCGTTCGTAAGAAGGTGTCGATTGAACGGTATTGCAATTCGAACTAAATAAATTAAAATTATTTATTTTTAATATCGAGAAATTAACGGTATATGTAAGTTTAGTAAAAAGATAGAATTTCATGAATTCTGCTTTCAAAAGCTCATGCTTATGACGAAACTTTTGTTGCTGCACTTCTCGAAAAAACTTTCATTGCTGCTTCTTGCTTCAGTTCTGCCGATATGTTTAGCTTAACACTTTGCAATAAATTTCAGATTTCATTGATTGCTCCGCTATTTTTTTTTTTCAAAATTTTGAAAAAAAAATCTACCATAATTAGAAAATGTAAACAAAACAACTTGAACCACTACGAAGTCACGCGCAAAGTTTGAACATCTAGCTTTGCAGCAAGTGTTGGCAGCTGATGTAAACAAAATAAACAGCGTTGCCGAATCGACATATGTAACTTCCGCTTATCTCTATGTACACGCTAAGGTCAGTTTACCCATAAATAGGTAATTTATTTACCCATATTTGGTTTCCATATGCATTACCTATTTTATGCGTAAAATAAACTGATTAAAAACGGTAAAATTGACTCATATTATGAGTAAAGCCATTTTACCCAAATATGAGTAGCTGCAATTACCCATATTTGGATGAAAACTAAATAATTGACAACATTCATGTGGACAATGTCCAACAAACAAGAACGGAGACAAGTCGGGTGAGAACTTGCAATTATTGAAGTTTTGTGATAAGAGGAATCTGTTTTGATAGGTAAGTTAAGAAATTTGGATTATTAATCATCAAATAAGATTAAATTGATATTGATTATAATGTTCACTCTGTTCCTTTAAAGTTCCTTTGATTACGGAATCGATGCGGAGAACTTTTGGTAGAGCTGTTGCCGGAGTACCTGACACCTAGCCAAACGTGATGCCAAACGGTTCCGGAGAGCCACTGCGGAAACAAAGTGGCAGTAACGATGAGTTTAGGACGTACGTGCTTCGACCGGAACACCGGAACTGAGCAGTATGATATCCACTGGCCCTGCACCGGCATGCGATTTTCAACAATGATTCCGACGATTTGGTACCAGTGCAACGCTTTCGCCAAGGAAATCCTTCGGAGAGGACGGCGTCAAACTTGATTCCGAATATTAGACGCGAGCATGGAGATATGATTGCTCTGTTCACAGGCAAGCGCATCGCTTCCAACTGTTGTGCTAGGTGAATCTTTCGAGTGCTACGGGGAAGATCAAAAAACATATTGTAGTGATCGTGAAGTGGTTTAAAATGGAACATAAATTGTACATTGCCTATATAAACAATAAATGATTTTTTTATAGAATATTGTTATGTTTGTTATATTATGTATTAGCATTCCTATTTAATCTGATTCCCATAATCTGCATTCTATTAATAGCAAAAAATTACTCATATTTGAGTACTTTTAATTACCCATAATTCAATAAATGCAGCTTACTCATATATGGGTAATGCCCCATTACCCATAAAATGCGAATGTGCACTTTTTGGCGATTATGGGTAAACTTGACCCATATTTGGGTAAACTGACCTTAGCGTGTAGAGGATTTCTACTAGCAACGTAGCAACCCCACAGAAACCATGCACGCTTAACTATCTCAGCACTAAAATCGGACAAACTCCATGACACTCATAGAATGTTTCCTACTTACACAGATTGCAAATTAGCTCGTACACCCACTCGAGCAAATATTTTGCAATATTTTCGGCAAAGCAATCTCTTTTGGTTAAGAAATCACCATTGTATTCATAATTAACAAAAAATGCGGGGGCACGAGCAAATTTTAAACCTGGGTGCCATGGAAATATGTCAACATTGGTTATTCGTGTTGAGAATGTTGTTGCCGATGCGGCGCAGCAACGCTTCTGTAGCGTTCTGCAGCATAAACAATCTGGCCGGCTGTCACCTCCATCCCCCCGCAGTGTGCCGCACTCCCCGCATCCACTTACTGCTTATACGCTAACAACTTCATTATAAACATCTTGCGTATAATATTCTTCACATCAGCAAGAACGACTTAAACTGATGAGAATTTTGCACTTGAGTTGTCCCACTTTAGCTCTAAAATGATTGAATTTTCTGATCGTGTAACACAATCGGTATACACACGGTCAGAAAATTCACATACAAAACTGAGCTAAAGTGGGACAACTCAAAAATGAGTAAATTTTTTTCCAGCGATAGCGCTGGCACAAGTGCGAAAATCTTATCAGTTTAAGTCGTATAATATTCTTGCTGATGTGAAGAATATTATACCATAGACTAATTTCAAGACCTCGACGTACCAAAGAAAACGATCAAATTTTCGGTGACCAGTCCGATACCCAATAAATATTCATAACCGTGTATTTTTTTCCGTGTAAATTGCCTTTTGTGTAAATTTTATTTAGCGTGTTACACAGATCTGACAGCTATGACAGTAAGGGACTAAACATAAATTACGTAAAGTGAGTACAGAGGATTGTTCACAATCTGCGAACTTGACTGCGGAAAAAATTGCGACCATGACGCCGCTGATTATACGGCCTAAATAGGCTCCTAAAGTCCTATCTGGATTCTTGTTTTAAATCACAATATATGGTACAAGAGTACATACACAGGCAAACAGACGTCTCACTCTACTCACTTCTCATCGTTACCATTTTTAACGGCTAGTTCAAATATTTTGTAGTTCGCAAATCGCTCGGTCGCGGCGCTCGCATCGTTTTTCCTCCTGTTTGACGTTTGCTCACTACCGCCACCTACTGAGTGATTTGCGTAACACAGCTTGGTTAGCATTGGGCGATTATGTTTTCGTGACGATGATTTTTATCGTAATTTGTTCCAAGTGATACGTCTGTTTGTCTGTGGTACATATTTACTCAATTTTTGACGTTTTTATTAACCGTAGTTGAAAATATATAATTTTTATTTTTTTAGTACTTTGTCTCGTCCCTAGCTTATAATACATACTTTGAGTGATTTTTTTTCACCGTGTATGTCAGATAGGAACATTTTTGAATTCCCAGTGCGAAAAATGTCGAGCTCCGTCACACAAAATTGACCTCAAGTGTCAAAGTAGAACTATTTACCATTTTACTTATTTCGAATTTTCTTATTATTCCTTTGTTTTTCAAGTTCGAGTAAAGTACAATTCCGATTAGAATACCATGCTTGATCGTATTATTCAATATAAGCGAGATTTCGCCTTAAATTTTAGGACCCTATTGTTTGGATTTTTACACTTAGGCAAGCGCTATCGCTGGAAATACAATTCACTCATTTTTTGAGCTGTTCCAGTTTAGCTCAGTTTTGTGTAAATCTTACTCATTTTAGAGTAACATTTTCTTAGCGTGCATGGTCAGAAAATTCACACAAAACTGAGCTAAAGTGGGACAACTAAAATATGAGTAAATTTTTTTTCCAGCGATAGCGCTGGCACAAGTGCGAAAATCTTATCAGTTTAAGTCGTATAATATTCTTGCTGATGTGAAGAATATTATACGGCCTAAATTGTTTGGATTTTTACACTTAGGCAAGCGCTATCGCTGGAAATACAATTTACTCATTTTTTGAGCTGTTCCAGTTTAGCTGTTTTGTGTGAATCTTACTCATTTTAGAGTAACATTTTCTTAGCGTGTATAATTTATACCAGTTAGAGTTATAGACACTAAAGACACTGTATGCTAAAGACACGAAATCTGATGATTGTTGCTATTGATGATGATTGTCGCGTGATGACGATGATGCTGTCGAGCAATGCTTTTAAAGTGCGTTTGACAGGTCTCCTGCTCGATTGGAATGACATTGACAGCAAATTTGGAATTCCAATTTGAACATTTCGTGTCTTTGCATATAGTGTCTTTAATAGACACTATAGATTCCATAGACTCGCGGAGACATGGTTGAGCAATACGATTTTAGTGTGTTTTTCCGCTATTGAAATCGTGACGTCATGCTCGTTTGGCTACACGAACTGACAGTTCGTTTGGCTACAGTTGTCTTCGCCTTCGCGAGTCTATGGAGTCCATATATGGAATCTATATATAGTGTCTATAGGTTAAAGACACTGTATGCTAAAGACACGAAATCTGATGATTGTTGCTATTGATGATGATTGTCGCGTGATGACGATGATGCTGTCGAGCAATGCTTTTAAAGTGCGTATGACAGGTCTACTGCTCGATTGGAATGACATTGACAGCAAATTTGGAATTCCAATTGGAACATTTCGTGTCTTTGCATATAGTGTCTTTACTATAGGTAGAGTGTCCTACCCCTCTGTTGAATTATTTTTTAGTTCATGAACAGCACTTAATTATGTCGAATTCGTTTTTGAACCTGGGTTGGAACTGGATCGGCGGAAAATGTGTAAACAAACAACATCAAACAAACTTTAGTACAAGCGAAACCGAAGTCGGGTTGGGGTTGAAACTGTGATCTGATCCAGTTCCAACCCAGGTTGGAACTGAATCAAAAACGAAAACGACATTAGTGTGTATTGTTTTTTTATGAGCCTCTGCACGAATTTGCCCTGTCCTGCTCACTCCCACAGAAAATTTGAAAACACCGCGCACAGTAAAAGTCACATTTGACTTTTACTGTGCGAACTGTTTTCAAATTTTCTGTGGGAGTGAGCAGTACGCCAGATTCGTGCAGAGGCTCATACGCTTGCTGTCTCTCTAAAATAAAAGCTCTCATTTTTGAGTAACGCCCATGCCGCACAAGGACTGTGTTGGAAACACACATTTTTTTAAATTGCTCGTACGCTCACATTTTTGCAAAATATCAATATTTTTCGGTATTTGAAGGTGGTTTATAAACCCAGTGAGGTTGCCATGTCGAAATTATTGCAAAATACATCCTCATGTGAGCGTACGAGCAATTTTAAAAAAATGTGTGTTTTCAACACAGTCATGTGCGGCATGGATGTTTACTAAAAATGTGCAGGCCGAACACATTTTTGAGCGTAGCCGTTTTTGCGTGGTCAGTCTTTTAGTTGTAATAAATAATGAAAGTAGTGGAGTATTTTGCATAGAAATTATACAAATTTTCTCTTGTAAGTAACTAAAATGTAGAATTTAACATCTTTTTATATTCTTTAGAAGTGTATTGATGATAACTTGTATTTATTTTCTTTGTTATTACCCTAAGTTACTGATTTGAATTGACTCGGTTTCCAGCAGTGTTTTTAAACATATACGGATGATTCATATGTGAGTAATTTACAAGTAAATTTCGTTGCAAATGCTTCAAGAATACGCATTACATTTTTGTGACAGATATTCGCCGGTTGCCATCAATTCCCGAAGCAGAGCAGATAATGTTCCGTTGCTTCTGCTCCAATATGTAAACTTGCCAGCTCAATCGAACGACGTTGTGATTGGTAATCATTGTCAACATTGACTTAGGGATATAGGAAGCAAAATGTACTATTGAGGTATAAAATATTATCGTCGCGGTTGAAACCCGAAGTTTCCCCACACCCGACAATCGAATTTTCTCAAAATCCATGCGTGAAACCCAACGTCGGACGTAGTGCGCTGGACAGCGGACCTGGCCGTCTATCCAGCGCACTGTACCCGACGTATGTCCGACACACGGTTTAGGAGAAAAATCGATTTTCGCGTGTCAAAAATTCCGATTTTCAACTGCACGAACAATATTGTACGTGCAGTTGAAACTCGGAATTTTAGACTAGCGAAGTTGGATTTTTCCTCAAATCCGTGCGTCGGACCTAACTTCGGAAGCAGCGTTGCCAACCTTCCAGATTTGTCTGGATTTATCCAGATTTTGGAGGTTTCATTTTGCAAAAATCTGGAAGATCCAGACATTTGTTTTCGTGATTTGTAAGGTTTTTCTCGGAATTTGTAAGGTTTTCCCCGGAATTTGTAGGGTTTTTTACACGATCCAGATTTTTCCAGACAAAACTTCCTAAATCATCCAGATTTCTCAAAAATTGACCTGGCGACCCTGTTCGGAAGTAGTGCGCTGTATAGCGGACCAGGTTTGCTATACAGCGCACCACTTCCGAAGTTAGGTCCGACGCACGGATTTGGAGAATAATTCAACTTCGCTAGTCGAAAACTACGATTTTGAGAATAATAGGGAGATTCATTTAACAGCGTAAACTAATTAAACGTCGCGATCACCAAGGCAATCTTTGAATATTTCATTCGCAAAATCATGAAACATTTCAAATGAATCATGAATCATTCAGAAAATCATGGCTTACGCAGCATTTAATCTGTTTAGTGAGTACCCCTAATGTAACTCATTTGCTGTAATGTAACTGTAGCTTATAATTCAACGTAAACTGTCAGTTACATTAGCTTGTAATTTGAAGAATTTGCTCAAGCAAATGAAAAAACCTCATGTAAAGTCGATAATTTATTATAATCAAATCTTGATCTTGATGGTGGCTGTTCGAATCCGTATGAAGTTGATCATCAATATTAACTTCTTTTCTCGATCAGCTTAGATAGCTGTGTAGTGTCGGTAGCGATTGTCTTGTCTCAATTGGCTATGAAGAACGCTACGGACCGCCTGTTCCGGTGGTAAGAATCCACCAACAGGTTACCCCTAATTCATGGTGTGATGCAGCTTTATGCTTACCGTGCCTAGGAATGAATGGCTAGGGGGGGTCTAATAAAAACCTAACCGCTAACGAAGCCTGTGGAGTACCAGGGTGCCCTCCACAGTATGTAGCCCTTACTGCGCTAACCGGAGCAATGGTGCAGTGGACCTTGTGTTTCTCCGAGACAATCAGCTGCCCTTCTTTAGTCTCACTTGAGGCTAAATAAGGGCGGGATTATGAAGATGTTGTTAATTAGTTTAAATTTTCACCTATATGGTTTCGCATTATGCGATTTACAGTGTATTCTGTGTATCCTCGCCTTTGGCGTTTTCCAATCGATACCGATTTGGTTTTATTGTTGCTGTTCTTTGTTGTGCTGTTGTTGCGAAGAGTTTAAGGGGCTGTCCATAAACCACGTGGTCATAAGGGGAGGGGGGGTTCGGCCTATGAGCATTTTGTATGGACGAATAAAAAAAATTGTATGGACAATTGACCACGCGGGGTGGGGGGGGGTGGGTGGTTGAGAAGTCCCAAAAAAATGACCACGTGGTTTATGGACAGCCCCTAATCTTACCTAGTTTGGGTAGTGGCTACGGTTAGGATAGCTCAGATCAATCTTCAGCATAAAAGAACAGCAACGATCAATCTTTGCAGACTTATTCAAAATGGTACAGCCCAAGTGGCCTTGGTACCAGAACCTTACTTTCGTAAGGGAAATTTCTATCTAGGAAACCTTGTGAACCCGGTGTTTCCCACTTTAAGTAAACATGAAATGGCAAACTCGCGTGTCATGCCTCGAGCCTGTGTGCTTGTCAACAACGCAATAGTTGCTACACTCATCTCTGAACTAACCACCAGAGATGTATGTGCTATCACAATTGATGTATCTGTTGGAAACCTCAACAGGAAATACGTCTATTGTTCTGTGTATTTACCGCATGATGAATCATCCCCTACGGATGCTTTCAAACAAGTCATCGCATACTGCACTTCAAAAGGCCTTCCGCTAATTGTTGGGAGTGATGCTAATGCTCACCATATCATCTGGGGCAGCTCAGACTGATGGAGTATTTAAGTAGTACGGATCTTGCATTACTTAACATAGGCAACCGCCCGGTTGTGCTACTTTTCCCCGAATGTCGGTTCCCCGAATGTCGTTTCCCCGAACGCCGATTCCCCGAATGCCGTTTCCCCGAATGGTACTTTTCCCCGAATGACCCATTTCCCCGAATCACACCCTTCTTTATTTTATAGGCGGTATTTTCAAGTTGTATTGCTTTTCAAACCTGCTGAAACCCTGCTGAATGAAGAATGGTAATATGACTCCTTCTTTCAATTGCTGCTCGTTCTTTGTAGAACCAAATTGATACCAACGACCTGTCTAAATATGGTAGGAAATCTTTTTGAATAACCTAGTTCCCAGGACAAGAACATTTTGTGGCAAGTGACAATTTCGAACAAGAATGTAATATATAGTCTTTTCGGGGAAACGGGTCATTCGGGGAACTGACTTTCGGGGAAACGGACCATTCGGGGAACCGGCGTTCGGGGAAACGACATTCGGGGAACCGATATTCGGGGAAAAGTAGCACAATCCAACCGCCCAACCTTCATGGTATCTGCTAGAGAGGAAGTGTTAGATATAACACTTTGCTCTAGCAGAATTAGTCACGAGCTGACCATGTGTCAGATGAAGAATCTTTATCTGACCATCGCTATATCTTTTTTGAACATTTAAATGTTACTTCGCAAACATTGCGTTTCAGGAATCCTCGGTCAACAAACTGGGATCTTTATACTGATTTGGTTGCAGCCAAATTTCATGGATATTCACCATCCATTGACACTCCAAGTGATTTAGATGATGCCGTCACTCTAAAAAGTTTTCACGTCCGATTTACGTGAAATATCACGTAACTCATCCTTATCCTTAAAACTTCTAAAGTTACGTGGCGTTAGTCATTTTCACTTTCAGGTGTGAAAAAACAGGGTATAATCTATGTATTTCATTGCATTTTGTAAGGGATCGTTCAAAAATTACGTCCAACATTTGGGGGAGGGGAGGGGGGTGTCTAGAAAAGTGTGACAGTACGTGTATTGTGTATAGGAAAATTGCGTGACAGAGGGGGGAGGGGGGTCTGGAAAATCCGAAAAACGATGGACGTAATTTTTGAACCTTCCCTAAGGATTCAAATTCTCTTGCCTCTTCAAATACGTTGCAAACTGGTGAGGCTGCTTTATTTTCATTCAAAAATCATGCATAAATCACGTGAAATTCATGTAGCGCTAATCATGTTTTCACGTAAAAGTTACCTGAAACTCCAGTGGCACCCACCCACATTTCACGCAAACGATACGTAAAACGCGAGTCAAATTTACCTGACCCATCACGTCGATTCGCGAAGCTCTAATTTGTCCAGCTACCTGATATTCCGGTGAAGGTGACGTGAAAAATATGGTGGACGAAAACTACCTATCTTTTCACGTAAATCGGACGTGAAAATTCTTCAGAGTGGTTGATACTACAACGACCTTTATCATGGAAGCTTTTGAAGAAGAATGCCCTCTACGGTCTGTGAAAATCACAAGAGGAACCCCTTGGTGGAACTCTGATCTGGCGAAACTCTGGAAACATTGTAGAAAGAGTTGGAACAGACGACGTTCGGCTGGTTCGGAGGCTTTCAGGTCGGCTCGCAAGGCCTACAGGAAAGCTCTCCGGTCTGCTGAACGATCCGGCTGGAAAAACCTTTGTACAAATGTTTCCAGCTTGAGTGAAGTCAGTCGGTTAAACAAAATCCTTGCGAAATCTAAGGATTTCCGGGTGAACGAACTTCGTTTGCCAAATGGCGATCTGACTTCCTCTGATGAGGAAGTTCTGGAATGCTTATTCAGCACACACTTCCCTGGATGTGTGGATATTACATCTTCGGATGAACTTCATGTCTTTTCTTGTAGTTATGATTCTTTAGCTTCGGCTCGGAGTATTGTAACTATAGAATCGATTGAGTGGGCTCTTAATAGCTTTGCTCCTTTCAAATCTCCTGGGGCAGATGGGATTTATCCTATTTTGCTTCAGAAAGGATTTGATTATTTCAAACATGTTTTGAAAAAACTACTTGTTTGCAGTTTTGCTACAGGGTATATTCCCAAATCCGGGAGGGATATTACTTTAAAGTTTATTCCGAAAGTGGGTCGTGCGTCGTATGAAGAAGCAAAGAGTTTCAGACCTATCAGTTTGACCTCTTTTCTTCTGAAATGCTTAGAACGCATTGTGGATCATCACATCCGTGATGTTCATCTGGCCAACGTGCCTCTTCATGTGAACCAACATGCCTACCAATTTGGTAAGTCCACTGTGACTCTTTTACACAAGGTTGTTTACGATATCGAGAAAGCATTCGCTCAAAAGCAATCTTGTTTGGGGGTTTTCTTAGATATCGAGGGTGCCTTTGACAACGTGCCTTTCGATGCCATATTGGAAGCCGCACGGAGTCATGGTATATCTCCAATGATTTCCAATTGGATTCACCAAATGCTCAAAAACCGATATCTCTTTTCGACATTGCGTCTAGCAGGGATTAGGAAATTGAGTGTTTGTGGAATCTCGTAGCAGATACGCTATTGAGGCAACTCAATAATAGCGGTTTTCCTACTTATGGTTTTGCCGACGACTACCTAACATTGTTAGTTGGTATGTGCAACAGCACCCTTTTCGACTTGATGCAAAACGCCCTTCAGGTAGTTGAGGGTTGGTGTCGCCAATATGGCCTTTCGGTTAATCCGAGTAAAACATCTATTGTTCTTTTCACGGAAAGGCGAAACCGTAATGGCGTTCGACCTTTGCGTCTCTTTGATTCTGAAATCGATGTGACTGAACAGGTAAAGTACGTTGGAGTCATTCTTGATTCCAAGCTTTCCCGGACACCTCACATTGAGTTCAGTACTTTTGGTACAACTTGGGGTCTAAAACCCAAGTATATCAAATGGATTTACGCAACTGTGGTTCGGCCAATATTGGCTTATGGATGTCTTGTGTGGTGACAAAAGGGTGAAGTGAGAACGGTCCAATCAAAATTAGGCCATCTCCAAAGGATGTGCTTAATGGCGATGTCTGGAACATTCTCTTCAACTCCCACGGCAGCGCTCGAAGTTCTCTTTGACGTTGCCCCACTACACATTCATCTCAAACAAGAAGCACTTTCTTGCACTTACCGGTTACGGGTACTCGGTCTACTAGAGGAAACTCCTGTGAACCGCACATCAACACACACCTCGTTGTTTTCACTTTTGGTGAATAGGGACAAAATTGTCCTTGCTCCAAGTGATCTTACAATTGCTTGTAATTTTCCATATAGGACATTTTCCACGAAATTCCTTTAAAAACACGGACACGTTTAGTACTTCCAGTGAGCTGTTCGCTCGTCCCTTCCCGGGAAGAGTGGACATCTGGTTATCTGGAAAGAAGTATTTCAGACGGCATCGTATGTTACACTGATGGCTTCCTTCTCGAAGGTCGAGCAGGTGCTGGTGTTTATTCTCGTGAGCTAAGGCTGTATCAGTCTTACTCACTTGGTAGGCACTGCACCGTTTTTCAGGCCGAAATCTTTGCTCTTATGTGCGGACTGCAATCAGCACTTCAGAAGCACGTAATGGGCAAAGTAATATACTTCTGTTCAGATAGCCAGGCTGCTATTAAAGCACTTGCTTCGGCCAACTCTAGGTCGAAGATAGTTATCGCTCGTCGAACTGAAATCGAGGAGCTGAATTCAGCAAACGCTGTTCACCTTGTGTGGGTACCTGGTCATCAATGAGAGTATATTACAGGTGGAGAAGAAGATACTTCGTGTGCGTGAGATCCGTGTCTGGTGCAAAACATGTCACTACTACAAGCAAAGCGAGCTCCCATAAGAACGCGTGTCAAATAGTGACGTCACTATTTGTGTTTACATTTTTCTTTCCTTACTAATACATAGCCATCTCTTCTTCTTCCCCACCTGTAATATACTCTCATTGCCTGGTCATTCTTCCATCGCTGGAAATGAATTGGCTGATGAGTTAGCTCGCTCTGGAGCATCACATGACTTCATTACTCTCTAAAATAAAAGCTCTCATTTTTGAGTAGCGCCCACGCCGCACAGGGACTGTGTTGGAAACACACATTTTTTTAAATTGCTCGCACGCTCACATTTTTGCAAAATATCAATATTTTTCGGCATTTGAAGGTGGTTTATAAACCCAGTGAGGTTGCCATGTCGAAATTATTGCAAAATACATGGTGGCGAAGTATCTAACTAATCTGTCTAAGCTGAATTGCAGCATGCTGGTCAAAGCATTGACTGGCCACTGCCGACTCAGCTATCACATGGCGAATATTCAGCAAGCTGATTCATTTGCCTGTGATAGCTGTGAATCCGATTATGGAACTTCGTATCATTTGATATGTAACTGTCCAGTTTTCGCGCAACTGCGTTTCCGAGTATTCGGTAAACACTTATTAGGGAACGTCCATAAATTACGTCACGCAAAAATCGACCATTTTAAACCCCCCCCTCCCCCCTATGTCACACTTTTTGTATGGGATCTCTAAAATTTGTGTATGGGTTGTCACACTTTTCTGAACCCCCCCTCCCCCCTCAAAGCGTGACGTAATTTATGGACGTTCCCTTAAGTGAAACTGGCTTCAGAAACCTGAATCTTCAGGATATTCTGTTGTTCTTAACCCGCTGCGGTAAAGAGCTATAGGCTCTCTTTCGCTTTATGCGTTATTACAGTGCCCTTTTCAGGGCGCTGTTTGAACCCATTGTGGTACGCTTGTGCGTTAGTACCCTCTTCCAGGGTATTTTTCCTATTTCCCTACCTGTCCCTATCCCCATCCAAATCCTTTTTCCTTCCTTTTCCCTCAGGTAGATGATGAAATAGACTGTTATTTTGGCGATGGCACAAATGTCCCAAATGGAGGATAACGTGCCTCTGGAGCCGGCCTTCTGATACCTGATAGGGATATAGGAAGCAGAATGTACTATTGAGGTATAAAATATTGTACGTGCAGTTGAAACTCGGAATTTTAGACTAGCGAAGTTGGATTTTTCCTCAAATCCGTGCGTCGGACCTAACTTCGGAAGTAGTGCGCTGTATAGCGGACCAGGTTTGCTATACAGCGCACCACTTCCGAAGTTAGGTCCGACGCACGGATTTGGAGAATAATTCAACTTCGCTAGTCGAAAACTACGATTTTCAACTAAATTAAGAATAATAAGGAGATTCATTTAACAGCGTAAACTAATTAAACGTTGCGATCACCAAGGCAATCTTTGAATATTTCATTCGCAAAATCATGAAACATTTCAAATGAATCATGAATCATTCAGAAAATCATGGCTTACGCAGCATTTAATCTGTTTAGTGTGTACCCCTAATGTAACTCATTTTGTTATGTAACTGTAGCTTATAATTCAACGTAAACTGTCAGTTGCATTAGCTTGTAATTTGAAGAATTTGCTCGAGCAAATGAAAAAACCTCATGTAAAATCGATAATTTATTATAATCAAATTTTGATCAAAACACTCTGTGGCAACCTAGGGTGGCAACAGAACGTGCAATGTCACGAAAAAACAACTTCCTAATGGGTAGTACGGAGATCGCAAGAAATTTCTTGGTCTATCTCGATGCGTGGGAAATTCAGGCAAGGAATCGCTCAAGAAATTATCAAGCGTCAATAATGTTAGAGTGGACAGTGGGAACACCTTTCGGAAGAGCAATTAGAACGCGATTTATAATTGACAAGAAAACAATCTTTAATGAAAAAACACTTCTGGTTCGGATACAATGCAAAACTGTAATGAAAAAGAGTCCCGTTATTTCGGTGTCGTTGGACGGGTGATGAGGACGGCGAAAGAGTGGTGCCCTATGAAGTAGGGGGTTTCGATCATCTCGCCGCTTTCGCTGAATAGGGTTGTTCAAGAGGAGATTGCAGTCGCTCCAACACTCCTCCTCAATCTCCGATGCGACCATCCGTGAGCCCCAGCATTTCCGAGAAACGATTGTGTTTGATTGCGGCAAGGGGCTTCGTTAAGATGTCCGCGGTCATCATATTTGTAGGACGAAAACAGTGGTTGGTTGATTCTGTTCTTCGTTGAAGTTTTTCAACAGTCGACGTACCCAGACAACCTCTTGGCTGGTTTCACTCAAAGCGCAGTACTCGGCTTCGATTGACGACAAGGTTACCGGGGTTTGTTTCCTGCTGATCCAACTAATAGCGCCATTAAAGAAAATCACAGAACCTGTCGTTGACTTGCGGCTGGCCACATCTCCCGCCCAGTCAGCATCAGAGTATGCTATCAGACACGTCCCAGCTGCTTGTGACCTTCCCAACACCAATTTCCATTCCCGCGTTCCCTTCAGATATCTAAGGATTCTTTTAGCTGCCGTCCAATCAGATTCGGAAGGACTGCTCACTTTCCTGCCCAGAATTCCAACTGCATTTGCAATATCCGGCCAAGCTGTAACAGCGATATATAGAAGAGCACCTACCAAACTTCGGTAGTGCTCCCCATCCTGCAGCGGTTCACTGGGTTCCGTATCCTGAGAGTATCCAACATTCATCGGCGTACGACTCGGCTTAGCATTTCTCATTCCAAACTTCGTAATCGTCCTCACAATGTAGCTTCGCAAACTGATGGAGTAGATTCCATCGTCCTTTGCCACTTCCATCCCTAGAAAGTAGCGGGTTTCTCCGAGATCACAAATGTCGAAGAACTGCTGTAATCCATGGAAGACATCGTCGATAATTGCTTGGTCTGACGCTGCGACGAACATGTCATCTACATAAACTAACACAAATATCCTTCTTCCACCCGGAACCGCTTTGAAGAAGAGGCACTGGTCAGTTGAGCTTCGCTGGAATCCTAATTTCGAAAGCACCTCTGAAAGCTTCTCGCTCCAGCAGCGTGCGGACTGCTTTAATCCATACATACAGCGCCGAAGCCGGCAGACATGGTTTTCTTTCCCCGGTACCTCAAAACCAGAGGCTGTCTCATGTAGACTTCTTCGTTTAAGGTACCATACAGGTAGGCGGTTTTAATATGGTAGTTCCTCAGAACGAAGTTGTTTCGTCCTGCCACAGCAAGCAGCGTCCGCAATGTCGTGTAACTGAGCACAGGAGCGTACACTTGGTCATAGTCTACACCGAACTTTTGTGTGTAACCCTGGGCTACAACACGCGCCTTGTATTTAACGATGTCGCCGTATTCATTTTGCTTCACCTTTAAGACCCACCGGCTCCCAACGATCTTCCGGTTCTGTGGGGCCTCCACAAGCGTCCACGTGCCGTTCTTGCCATGAGAATGCATCTCATCCTCCATAGCGCTGATCCAGAATCTCTTCTCCGCTTCACGGAAGGTCGTCGGTTCCTCCACGGCACGCATAGCAACGCCGACGACGTAATCCGACAATTTGCTTGGCATCACTCCTCTGGTCTTCCTGTTTGGTAACTGCTTGCTTTGTTCTCCGGTATTTCGCTCCTCCTGAACCGGATGATCCTCGTCGAAACTTTCAAATCCTCCTGATTCGCTTCCGCCAGAGCACTCGTCGTCGGATGCACCAGAATCCCTCGCCGACTTCGGTACTTGATGTTCCTGTTTCGGCAAGTTCGGACTGGCATTCTTCCGACTGTTCAGCTCCACCTGCGACGAACCGTTGTCCCATTCGACGAAGCTAACGTCTCTGCTCAACGTGATTGTGTCTGTCGTACGATCTAAGAATCGGTATCCCTTCCGATCCTCCGCATATCCAACGAATGTCAGTTTCCGCGACCGAGGGTCCAATTTGCTCCGTTTCACATCAGGTATATAGACATCTTGATGGACATACGCATCGCTCCCGAAGACTCGCAAATGATCCAGTACCGGCTTTCTGCCGTACCACCTTTCGTATGGTGTACCGTCGACAGCTCGGGAGGGAAGCCGGTTCTGTAGATACGCTGCTGTACGGATGGCCTCGCCCCAGTACCGTTTCTCCATGCCGGC
>NC_085138.1:206325576-206425576 GCF_035046485.1 Aedes albopictus
GGTAGCTTTGTTCTTTTTTTTATCTAAAGGATCCAAGCATCAAAAGTTCGGAATCAATATAAAAAACGCTTTTACAGTCCACGACAAGTCGGGTATAATATACATTTTATTTTTATTTTTTTTTTTTTGCTTTCTGTATTAACGAGATTTTTAGCCCTAGGCTAGTTCATCTCGGGACCCACGCTTTACTTCCCTTCCGAAGGAAGAACACCGACGAACCGACGTGACAGTGGCGATCCAAAACTGTCCCCCCCTAATTTAACGGTCGACCAGCGAAGCGAGCGATCGCTTCTGTCAAATCAGCACAGACGCGAACCGTTTCCTATATGAACACACGGGGGTTTGGTGTCGAGCTATCAAATCATCGCGAGCCGTTATAGAGGTGGCGATAGTGTTCGGCTATTTTTCATCATGGCGTCGCGGACAACAAATTTGAATTTATTTGTTCTAGCTGTCACGTCGGTTCGTCGGTGGGAAGAACCCACATTTTTGTGAGTTTGTCGGGAGTGGGATTCGATCCCAGGTCCTCGGCGTGATAGTCAAGTGTTCTAACCATCACACCAGGTTCGCTCCAAGTACATTTTATTATTTTAAATGGATATAAGTAATTCCTATCAATATGCTCACTTTTTATTGGCAAATAGTAATAGATGATCATGGGCAACCTAACTATAGTTTCTTACCGATTTTGGCAACACCCGTTTTTGGCAACATTTCCTTCCCGATTTTGGCAACACACGATTTTGACAACAATTTTTTACCGATTTTGGCAACAAAAAATTTTGACCGAAAAACCGTTTGCATTGAAAATGTATTTATACTTTAGCCTTACTTTTCTTTAAAAAATCAAAATTCATTAAATTTTTCAAATCGACAATTTTACAAATCATGACTTAATTTATGATCGTCACCTACAAGGATCGTTTTTTAGCTTGTGAATACTCCATATTTAAAATATAACCCAAATTGACGCATAAAAGTTGAAAATAATCCACAAAAAAATTAACTGTTTTTGGCAACACCCCAATTTGGTAACATAAAATTCATTTCGTCTTGCCAAAATCGGTAAGAAACTGTATTAGATATTATTACTGTATTGATTGTTTTATTTGTATTCTACTTTTCAAGCATAAACATTTTGATATTTGTATTTGTATTTGTATTTATAAGATTTGACATAAGCCTGGCAGTTATAAACTATTTTTCAGGTCAAGGTCAGGTCAAGCGTAATATGTAGTACTACGCTTAATACTAATATCATACAACTGCAAAACGAAGTTATCAAAATAATATTCGGCCAAAGACAATGGTTTGCGTCATAATATTTTTCACATTCAAGTTTTATTTACTGTTATTTATAGATAATACCGAACCTCTCAAAGACGGTGATATTTAGCAAAAACGAGAGCTTCCCCAGGTTCAGCGGTTTTTGTGAGTCTAGAGTTTGCGTTGGGTGTTAGTCATTACTGAGTATGGCTGGAATGTGTTATCCCGAACAAAGCTGCAGTGCATAAGATTGAAAAAGCATAGTATTATTCGTCATCGTACTAGGTTTCACCGTATACATATTTCATTTCTTATTTTTCATAGGTTTTCAGTTGGAGCTGCTTGATTTTCAACATATATTTCATTTCATATTCATTTTATTGTTCTCCTCAATAGTATCCATAATACACTCTATTTTATTTTCATCATATTACTCTTTGTTGTACCAATATTACCATTGGCAATGTATACCATATATGTATGTAAGTGATCTGTATGGAGTATTAGAACATCATTGAAGTTGAAACTTTTCGACACAGTTGATTGCCAGCCGGAGTGAAGTGAGAGGATAATATCAAATTCCTGTAGATGTGTTTTATTAACATACTAGCTGTCCCGGCAAACTTTGTCTTGCCAAGCTGTGGTGGTTTGACAACTGTCACCATAACGTCACCGCACTCTAGATTGATTTCATTTCGGTCGTGTTGACTTCCTTCCCAGCTCATAGAAAATCAGTTCTTTTTCAATTTTGTTACTTTTCTAGTTGATTTTCGTAACTTTTTGTACATATAAACACAGCCACCATGAAAACGAATCGAACCGTGCAAGAGCCATCCTAATCAGTTCAGCCGTTTGTGAGTTTTGTTGCCTCAAAGGGATTTCAAACTCATTTATATATATATGTATATAGATAATCTCGTAGAAATTATAACAAGTAAATAATAAAAACGCAAAGTTCAATATCATTCAGTTGGATCATACTGTTGGAATTTTATAACTCATTTTTTTATAATATCATAGTAAATAATATTATTGAATGTGTAAATGTATGTGGTTGGGAGGGGCATCATGGAAGGACATCGAAGGTTATTAAAGTTCAACAGTTATAATGAATTTGACGTGCTTTTCTGCTAACAAACCATCCCGTAGAAAGCTTAATAAGTGCTGCAGAGCTATTATTCAGCCCTGTTGGATCATATTACTGTAAGGAAATTTTTGTAAGTCCACAGGTTTTACGTCGTTGTCTTATTATATATTACATTTAGGATACAGACAAACATGCAGACAGATTTGTTGATTGTTATTTCATATATTTTCTTATATAAAAATGCAGTGGCATACGTGGGACCGCACATAACTTGCGAACGGCACGTCCAATTTCGATCGTCTTAGTTTTGTTCTGTTAGTTTCCACCCAAGGAAGGTTTATGAGGCAAAAAAACATGGAAAAATTGAGTGTTTTTGTAAATCGATTCTCCATAAACTTTGTGACCGGGCACTTGGTTTTGGATAGAAACATGAAACGTCGAAAACGCAGTAGGCAAGACAAAGTTTGCCGGGTACAGCTAGTTTCATATATCTTCTTATACATTCTCAAGGGTTCTAAGGTCAATCAATATTACTACCAAGGTCGATCGTAATAATACTTCTCTATTTCTTATAATCACCTACCTTTTGTAAGTTTCCTATATTATATCTTATTTCATTATGTATATTCTATAAACTTTCATTACATTACATTCTTTCATTTCATTATACTACATTATATTCAATTATTTGATTATCATTATACTAATGTTCTACCAAACCATCTAGGTTGTGATGCGACTCGTCAGCGAACAACACTCATTCCTATTATCTACAAATTGATACCTTATTTCGTGTCACTACATTACATTTCATTACATTATACGTCTTCATAAATTTTTACAGATTATACCATATTTCGATATTACACATATTTCATCATAATACATTATACTATTGACTATATAAAACCATATGGGGTTGGGAGGGTGCATCAGGGCATCATTGAAGTTGTAACTGTACGACGGAGTAGAAGCCAGGACGTAAAATGCCTCGTCACCGAAAAATATTCATTTACTTCATCTATAATTGATATCTTATTCCATTTTGCTATATTATATTACATTTTGTTAATATATTTTATTGATTATACCATATTTCAAGATTATATTTCATCATAAATTTTCATTAAATATTATATTTAAATCGTTATATAACCATACATCTACCTATATGGGGTTGGGAGGGTGCATCAGGGCATCATTGAAGTTGAAACTGTACGACGGAGTGGATTGCCAGCCGAAGTGTGGTGAGAAGTAACTATAACATCCTTGTAGATGGGTTCTTCTATCCCAACAGTTGCAATAGATTTGACGCGCCCTTCTTGTAACAAACCATCCCGTAGAAAGCTTGACAAGTAATGTAAATTTCATTATTCATCCTTTTGGATCATACTGTTGGAAGGAGATTCTCTTAAACCCGCGGATTTCGCGTAAGTGTCTCTACTTACGGGTCCGCCACACCCCCTTTTGGCCCTTCATACAGCGGTATGTTGAAATCAGGGTGGTAATGAAATGTATCTTTACTGTTAGGTGGAACTGCATGCAGAGCAAGACTCAAGCTAGGATGGTGGCTACCTACATACATACATATATTATCAAAATAGATAAAATTCATGTCAAAATGAATTTCACAAGTTAAAAACATCACAGAAGTTTCAGAATGAATTGCTAATTGAAACTTTTTTTCTGTCATACCCAATTTTTAAGCAATTTTCCCAATCTTATCAAAAATCATTTTATTCCTCAAAACCCAAATCTTTTTCAACACAGACACAGGACACAGATCACTAAAACAATGTAAAATGGATGTAGTATGTTATATCATTTTTGCATGTATTAATCACTAGAAACTGCAATCACTATATGGTGGATCTTTTTTTTTTTTGCCGGTCACTGTATGTTGTCGCATGTTTCCCTATTTATATATTTAAACATCCAAATTATCTACAAATATATTTAATTTCATTTCTTTTTGATGATTGAGTTTACCATATTACATTGATGATTGATTTTTCATATTTATTTCTATCATATTTGATGGATTATTCCATATTACAATAATATATTTCATCATATTTAACCCTAGTACGATGTTGGGGTCAATATGATCCAGACAGGCACGCTAAACGCGCACTACGACATCGTGGTGCGAAAAACCTAACATTCTAAGAGGGTTTTTTTTTATTCCTTGTTGGGTATATAAGTCACTGCGACCAGCTTTTAGATCTATTGTGACAAATGCCCCAGTTTTATTTGGCTATGTCAAGTTGACGTATCGCCATTGGTAGTAGCAATAATCGAACCTTGACTGTTAGCGTGATCCCAACACGGTGCTACAGTTCGAATGAAATGTACCACCGCATTGGGGTTTGTTCTCCAGACATCAAAGGGTTCTATCAGCCCCTTGTCGAAGAACCTTATTCTTTTAGCTGCAATTGCCGGGCAACGGCACAACAAATGCTCCGAGTCTTCTGTATCTATGCCGCAAAAGCGACACCTATCATCTTGAAGCTTTCCAATCTGCTTCAGATGATACCGGCTCGGACAATGACCTGTTAATAGTCCAGTAAAAGAACTGAAATCTTTTTTAGAAAGTTCTAAAATTTTGCTAGTGTTTGAAACGTTCGGCTTTATGAAACGTTTCGGCTGCCTCGCAGAAGTGGTGTTTTCCCAGTTGGATTTTATTTTCTCATGTTCCCATGTTTTAAACTCCATTCTGAGAGAACAACCAGACACACCACAAAATGGTTCTGGTCCTATGAATTGATGAGACGATCCAAGTCTTGCTAACATATCGGCTTGTTCGTTTCCTTCAATTCCACAGTGCCCTGGAACCCAAAATAGCTTTATCTGATTGCGACAAGCTAATTGTTGAAGTGATTGAATACACTCCCAAACATATTTCACGGTGTGTCTGGTAGAACAAATTTATTACAAAAAAATGGGCATCGCTATTTTTGTCGCTACGTGAAAGTTGACGCTACCAGCTTTCATTCAAGGCCAACATCGAAATATTCCATCGGGGGAACTTTTTCATACAAAAATTGGGTATGTTTGTTAAGTAGAAATAGGGATTAATTTGGAACCGTGCATTTTGTATGGGGAAAAACAGTATTCTGAAAAAGTTGTTCGGGATTCCTCGGTGGATTTTTTTGAGGGACCCTGCAAATGAAAGCTGAAAGCCTCTATTTTTGAATAGCGAAAAATTTGACGATGCCTATTTTTTTTGCTATAAACTTTTCCCATACACACGCCGTGGTTTAAAAGTGCATGTTGCTGATTTCAAAGCATTGAGAGCTGCTTGGCTATCTGACATCATGCAAATGGTTGAATGTCTGTAGTTTCTGCGTAAGCAAATATTACTGCATTCTAAAATCGCCTGAATTTCTGCCTGAAAAACTGTAGGCCATTTGCCCATAGGAATTGATATGTTGATCCCGGGGCCAGTCACTCCTGCGCCTACTTGATCGTTCAATTTCGAACCATCAGTATAAAATACGATTGATCCTGGGTGTAGTTCTGGGCCACCATTTGTCCACAGATTTCGCCCTGGATTAATCACTTCAAAAGAGCGATCACAATTGTATCTTTTGCTCATCCAATCACTATTATTAACGATTAGAGAGTCGATACTGATTGTTTTAAGAATACTGAGATGCCCTCTCAGGTCACCATCAAAGAGTTGTGTAGTTCTTTTGAGCTTCAATACACTCTTTGCAGCTTCTAATTGTACAAATTGATGCAGTGGAAGGAGGTGAGGTAAAGTGTCAAGCGCTTTAGACGGTGTACTTCGCAATTCACCAGTAATTGAAAGAGTAGCTAATCTTTGAAGTTTTTCAAGCTTTTTTTGTGCTAATCTTTCATTTGTTTTAGGCCACCAGACCAGTGACGCATAGGTAACTTTGGGTCTCACAATTGCCGCGTAAATCCAGTGGATCATTTTCGGTTTCAATCCCCATTTTTTACCAAAAGTTTTTTTACTGATCCATAGATCACTTGTAGCTTTACCAACTACCTGCTCAAGATGTAAATTCCAATTAAGTTTGCTGTCTAGATATACTCCAAGATACTTGACTGTATTTGAAAGTTCCAAAAAGGTTCCTTTCAATTTCAAATTAGTAATTGATAATTTTCTCCGTCGTGTAAACGGTACGATCGTGGTTTTAAAAGGATTTATGCTCAATCCTTCCTTATCGCACCACGAGGAGACTAAATTTAAAGCAGTCTGCATTCTGTTAGTGATAACGTTGTCATATTTACCACGAATTAATATGACTATGTCATCAGCGAAGCCAATTATTTCGAAGCCCTGTGCTTCCAGTTTTTTGAGGAGATCATCGACTATCAAAGACCACAATAGAGGTGATAGCACGCCTCCTTGTGGGCACCCTTTAACAGCTCTAACAGTAATAAATGAGCTGCACAGGTTAGATGATATCTCTCTTTTTGATAACATTTCTCCGATCCAATCAATAATGCATCTGTCAAAACCACGTCTTGACATAGCATTCCTCATTGAATCGTAAGATGTGTTATCGAACGCTCCTTCAATATCAAGGAACGCAGCAAGTGAAATCTCCTTTGCCTCAAAGGATCTTTCTAATTTTGTAACCAACTTATGAAGTGCAGTTACTGATGATTAGCCCTCTTGATATGCAAATTGATTTTGGCTCAATGGGCTTTTTGCTAAATAAACTAATAGGTCTGAAGGATTTTGGTGATAATTTATCCTTCTTATTTGCTTTGGGAATAAAAGTGACCCAAAATAATAAATAAAATAAAAGTGATTTAAGCTCGAACAAAAATACGTCGAAATCGTGTGTAAAGGATTTAAATGTACCTCAACGCCACCAACGGAGACTGCCCCACATACAAAGTCGATTTCACCCCACGATGGCAGTGTTCATAGTTAAAATACACTAGCCCACAAAGCGACACTAGCGCCAAACGGCCAAAAACGGCGAGCACTAGAAACAAATTTGACAACACAACAATGTAAGTGATGGGACCAGGGATGCCAGATGTGAAGACATGTCTTCAAATTGAAGACATTTGAAGTTCTGTGAAGACATTTATTTTTGTAAAGACATATGGAAGACATTTCAAATTTTGTGAAAACTTTTAAAAGCTGAAAAATAATGTTTATTTTGGTTGTTAATCAAAACCATTAATTCAAATCTTGGAACAATTTCAGATGAAATGCGTTTCAGTTTTTGAAGATAAATTTCAAACTTTTATTTTATTTATTTATTCTTCTTCTTCGTCTTCAGTATAAACTGTACAGACTGTTTCTTAAGAACTAAGCAACACATATTTTTCTGCAATAGAATCAGAACACCTTACATTCTACTAAACCATTTAAAATGTACAATCTGTTCATACAACACAATCTACTAAACATTACACATGTATTCGAAATCAAACTTTTCAATCTTACTGCAATATTTCTGACTACAATAACAACCATTGAAGAAAATCTGCCTGGTCACTATATTTCAATGTTTATCGTTCACCATGACTTGAAATGATACATAATCGTAAATATTCTTTGACCATCCAAACATTATCAATAGTAGGTACAGATGAATTAGCAAAATAATACACACAGTACAAAAAAAGGAAAAAAACAGCGACAAATGACAAAAACCACGAATCCAACATAACACAAATCTTATGAATCAAGGCCTGTGTTGTTAGACTTATTCACAAACTCTCTAAATTTAACATTAACTGGCCAAGTAGCTGGGTTCATTGCGCGAGATTTGTATTTTCCGTCTAATACCACCTTGAACGACAAATAATCGATTGCTCGGCGATCACTCCAGTTCGTCGCCAGTCTAATGATATCGATTCGCTCAAGCTCAGAAGTTCCAAGAGAACGGGAAACCATTCGATAAACGTCCCTTTCGCTAACGCTCACATCGATATTAGAGAGAAACAGGGAGAAGTTGGCATCATTCGTCGTGATGTCCGTCGCACATTTTGATCGCTGGCTATCTTCGGCTTCGCTGCTTGTACAATTCGCAACGGCAGCACATGCATCTGTCCCATTCAAAAGTGCGTGTTTTGATTTTGGAGTCGAGTGACATGGTGTCATTCTTTTCGGTACATCCGACGGAGCAATTTTGGAAAGAGTTTGCACGATCTCCGATACTGTGTCTTTTAGCTCTCTCACTTCTTCTTCAATCGACTTGGCAGCAACTGTTCCATGAGAGAATGGTCGACGTTTACCTCTCATTTGTTGGTAATCTATCATGCACTGATCACACATCCATATTATATTGCCAGAAAGGATTGGCAACACATCTTCGGTCAAATTCACACAAGCTGCATGAAAGAAGCAAGCGCAGTCTCCCTCGCAGACGGTGAAGTAATCAACACTCAAATCTATTCCTTCAGAGCATTTTTTGCAGCACTTGTCGATCGCCATTGTTCACTGGAAATTGTTTCTCGATATGCTTATTGCAACAAAATAAATCGCTGTATTTTGGAATTCACCGTTGATAATTACGACACTGATGAACTACAATCGCGTTCACATTTATTTCTTGAGCGGCTGGCGGTAGTCAAACAACTTTGAATTAGTTTTTGCAACAAAAAATCGGTAATCAAATACGGAGCAAACACCGACACGTTCGCACACAAAGCGGTACGCTGCTGAACTTTTAAATCCTTAAACTTACAAATTCCTAATCTTTCTGTCTTTTTATTGGCGGAAATTTTGAAGCAGTTTTTAGTTGAAATAAGTTTTTCGGAAATCCTGCTCAGAACTTTGTTTGAATTCTAAACAGAGCTTCATCCAGAATTTTCCGCAGACTTATCCGAAGATTTATCCAAGCCTATTAAGATTTCTTCAGTAGTCCCACGAGAATCTCTCTAGAAATTCCATCGGACTTTTTTCAGGATTCCATCAGGAATACCTTCAAAAGTTTCTAAGGAATTCTTCCAGGTGCTCCTCGGATATTTCACCTGGAGTACCTCAGGAATTCTTTCAGTTCCTTGGGAAATCCTCCAGGAGTTTGCCGATTTTTTTTTCCGGAGAGCCTCGGAAATTCCTCCAGGACTTCCACGGGAATTCATCCTGCAGTTCCAAGGGAATTTCTCCGGGAGTTGCTTGGGAATTCCTTCAGAATTTCCTCAAGAATTACTTTAGGTGTTCGTCGAGAATTATTTTAGAAGTTCCTCGGTAATTACTGCAGCAGTTCCTCGGAAATTCTTCCAGGAGTTCCTCGGGAATTCCTCCGGAAGTTTCTAGGGAATACCTTTAAGAATTCCTCGAGAATTTCTTCAAGGAGTTCCTTGGGAATTCCTCTGGAGCACCTTGGGAATTCCTCTGGAGCACCTTGGGAATTCCTCTGGAGCACCTTGGGAATTCCTCTACAAGTTCCTCGGGAATTCCTATAAGGGTTCCTCAGTTAATCCTCCAAGAATTCCTCGGAAATTTTCCCAGAAGTTTCTCAGGAATTTTACCAGGACTTTTTCGGGAATTCAACTAGGAATTACTCGGGAATTCCTTCAGGAGTTCCACGGGAATTCATTCTGGAGTCCCAAGGGAATTTCTCCGGGAGTTTCTCGGGAATTTCTCGTCCAATTGCTCGGAAATTCTTCAAGAGATTCTCGGATATGCATCTAGGAGAATACCTCTGGGAGTTTTAGAAATTCCTCCAAGAATTTCTTAATAATTCTCAAAAGAGTTTTTTTTTTTTAATTTCTCTAGAAGCTCCTTGGAAATTCCTACAGAAGTTCATTGAAAATCCCTCTAGCATTTTTTCGCGAATTCTTCCAGAAGATTCTTGGGAAATGTTTCAGGAGTTTATCACAAATTCATCTGGATATACGTATGAATACCTCCAGGAAATCGTCGGGAATTCTGGAGTAGATTTTCTGGGGATTAAGAGGAATTCCCGAGAAACTGCCGGAAAAGAACCTCGAGAAACTATGAAGAACTGCACGTGGAATTCTTGGAGGAAGTCCCGAGAAGCATGTAACTCCTCAGGATATTCCCGAGGAATCCCAGGAGGCCCAAGGAACTCCATGAGGTTTTCCCGAGAAACTTTTTAAGAAATTCCTGAAGGCATTCTCGATGGACTTCAGGAGAAATTCCCGAGGAACTCCTGCAAGAATTCCCGAAGAACTCTCGGAAGGAATTTACCGTGGATCTCGTGTAGAAATTCCGGAGGATCTCTTGAAGAAATTCCTGAGGATCCTTGGATGAATTCTAAAGAAACTCCTGGAGTAATTGTTGTGGATTCCTATCAATTTCCTCCATGGATACCCTGGGGGAATTTCCGACAAATTCCTGGATGTTGGAATATAATTTACTTTGGGCCGACAGGCATCCTTGATATTTGGCAGCACTGCACACTCGGTGTGGTGCCTTGCGCTAGAGACAAAACGTTCTGTTAAGTATTTTCAATCAAAATAAAGCACACGCGGTTTTTTCGTTCGATTATTATATTTCGTCGTTTTCAGTAAACAAGTTTCCGAATATCGTTTGCTTCCACCTGGCCAATAGGTTTTGAGCCCAGGCACTGTCGGGAACTAGTCGGTTCGCGGGAATATCGTGTCGGTCCGTCGGAATTTGCCGGGAAAAATGTCCGAGCGTGTAACCTTGGAAAAACTGGGGGATCATAACTGGCCCCTGTGGAAGTACAAGGTTATGTTGCTGCTCGGTGAAAAAGGCCTAGCGGACATCGTGAAGACGGATGCACCTGCTGTTCCGTCGAAGGATTGGTTGTCGCGGGATGGAATTGCCCAATCGGTCATCGGCCTGGCACTGGAAGACTCCCAGTTGTGCCATGTGATGGAAAAATCGACCGCCAAGGAGATGTGGGATTCCCTCCAACAATATCACGAGCGGAAGTCGATGTCGGGGAAAGTTTACCTGCTCCGTCGGCTGATTTCGTTGCGTTTGTCGGACAAGGGCAACATGGCGGATCACCTGTCGCAGATCACCATGCTCGTTAACCGGCTCGTTGGAATCGGCGAGAAGCTGTCGGACCAGTGGTTGATCGCCATCATCCTTTCGAGCCTCCCGGAAACCTATAATGTGCTCATCATGTCCCTGGAATCGCGGGCGGAAGATGAATTGACGTTGGATTTTGTCAAGGGGCGTTTGTTGGAGGAATGGAGACGCCGATGCGAGCATGGACAGCACCCATCGGTTCACGACGACGAGTCTGTCCTGCAGGCGACTAAAGCAGCCGCCAAGACGAAATTCAAATGCCATTATTGCGGAAAGGAAGGCCACTACAAGCGGGATTGCCGGAAGCTCAAGCAGGACCAGCAGCGGAAACAGAATTCAGGTTCCGGAAAGCAAGGTGGCAGCGGTCGGGATTCAGGCCGGGTTGATACGAGCGAAAAATCGCAGAAGCTAAACAAAGCGGAGTCGGATGGACAAATTTGTTTTGGTGTACGATCAGTTGCGGCTGGTGACGTTTGGTTTCTCGACTCCGGCTGCACATCGCATATGACCGGAGACATCTCGAAGATGGACGTCGTTGATTCTTCGCACCGGGAACAAATATGCCTGGCGGATGGGAACAAGGTCTTCTCCGAAGGCATCGGTGATAGACAGCTTCAAGCGGATGACGGAAAAGGTGGATCTGTGGATTTGAAGCTGCGGAAGGTTTTGCACGTACCGGTTTTGACGAACAACCTGCTGTCCGTCAGCAAAATAGCTGATGAAGGGTACGAGGTGGTGTTTGACCAAGAGGGATGTCGGATCAAGAAGAATGAGAAAGTCGTCGTCGCTGGAATCCGGAACGGGAACTTGTACCAGCTGAAGCTTCGGAGTGAACATTCGCTGCAAGTAACCGCTCGCCACCGAGAAGATTGTCAACATTTGTGGCACCGTCGCTTAGGGCACCGAAACCCAGACGACATCAGCAAGATCGTGCGCGAGGACCTGGGAAGCGGATTGAAGCTCGTCGACTGCGGGATTCGATCGGTCTGCTCCACCTGCTGTCAAGGAAAGCTATCATGCTTGCCCTTTCCGAAGCAGTCCCAGGTGAAAACAAAGGAAGTGCTGGATCTTGTTCACACAGATCTGTGTGGCCAGATGGAAGTTCCGACTCCAAGCGGCAATCGTTATATCATGACCATGATTGACGATCACAGCCGCTTTTGCGTGGTCTACCTGTTGCAGCGGAAGTCACAGGCTGTAGAAAAGATCCAGGAATACATCGATATGGTCCGCACACAGTTTGGGAAGGTTCCGAAGGTCATCCGAAGCGACGGTGGCGGTGAATACACGAGCGAGTCAGTGAAGGCATTGCTTCGCAAGAACGGGATCATCCAGCAGCTGACTGCCCCGTACTGCCCACAGCAGAACGGGAAGGCAGAGAGAAAGAATCGGTCGCTTATTGAGATGACGCGCTGCTTGCTGTCGGAGGCCGGCCTGAATCAGAAGTATTGGGGTGAAGCGGTATGTACGGCCAACTACATCCTGAATCGTGTTCCAGCTTCGGCCACCGGAAGGACGCCACATGAACTGTGGTATGGGGACAAGCCGAGCTACCGTCACATGAAGGTGTTTGGCTCCCCGGCCTTCGTGCACGTGCCGAAAGAGCGCAGAAAGAAGTTGGACCAAAAGGCCGTGCGTATGATTTTCGTTGGTTATGCTGAAGGGAGGAAAGCGTACCGTGGTGATTAGTCGGGACGCAAGGTTCGTCGAAGAGCTGGCGGGAAACGAAACCATCAAAGAGGTCATGCGCAGTAAGGACACCGAAATCGATCCAGCAGCCATTGTGGATTATCCGGAATCAAATCTCAGCGAAGAAGAACAAGAAGATCGGAACAGTGCATCCGACGAAGAGTTTCTCTCGGTAGAGCATGGAAGTGAAGAGTCGGACTTTGAAGGTTTTCGGGATGATGAAATTCGTCGCCGTTCCCACCGACGCAATAAGGGAAAGCCGCCGGTGCGACTCATCGAGGAAGTGAATGCCGTCTGTGCACAGGAGGAGTCCGAGCCGTCATCATATCAGGAAGCGGTGACCTGTCCACAGAAGAAGATTTGGTTGAAGGCTATGGAGGAAGAACTTGCTTCACACCGAGAGCTTGGATCATGGATGCTGGTGGAGTTGCCACCAGGGAAGAAGGTTATTGGCAGCAAATGGGTATATTCCATTAAGCGGAACGAGAAGGGCGACATTGTTCGGTACAAAGCGCGCTTGGTCGCGCAGGGTTGTGGCCAACGACCCGGTGTTGACTTCCAGGAGGTTTATGCACCTGTTGCCAAGCAGGCCACGCTAAGAGCCCTGTTAGCTGTTGCAAGCCATCGTAAACTGCATCTCAAACATTTGGACGTACGGACTGCATATCTTCACGGCAACCTCACCGAGGAAGTTTTCATGCGTCAACCTCCGGGGTTCGCTGTACCAGGTCGAGAACGAATGGTTTGTCACCTACACAAGAGCGTATATGGACTCCGGCAATCCGCCAGATGTTGGAATAGCCGCCTCGATGAAGTGCTTAAGAAGATGGGGTTCAAACAGAGTTTGGCTGACCCCTGTCTGTACAGCTCGGAGATTAAAGGTAAGAAGGTGTACGTTTTGATTTACGTTGATGACGTGGTGGTTGGATGCGAGGATGAATGCCTGATCGACGAAGTACACGCTGAATTGAAGAAGCACTTCGACATAGTTTCGCTGGGAAATATGAAATACTTTCTCGGGCTCGAGGTAAACCGTGTTGCCGGAAATTACAGCGTGAACCTGGCAGGATACATTCAGCGAACTGCACAGAAATTTGGACTCGGTGACTGCAAGTCGGCGCGCACGCCGATGGAAGAGAACTACGCTCGGAGCGAAATTGAAAGTCCACCGTTAGCAGAATCTTCTCTTTATCGAAGCCTTGTTGGGTCCCTCCTCTACATCGCCGTTCATGCTAGACCGGATATAGCACATGCAACCGCGGTGCTCGGTCGCAAAGTCAATCAACCGACTGAAGCTGACTGGGTAGCTGCTAAGCGGGTTATTCGATATTTGCGCGGTACTTTGAACAAGAAGCTATGTTTCAACGGAACGTCTGAAAAGCTGACGGGCTTCGCTGATGCGGACTGGGCGGGCGACTGCAAGACCAGAAAGTCGACGTCCGGTTATGTCTTCATGATAGGAGGAGCAGCCGTTTCGTGGAGAAGTGCCAAGCAAAGCTCTGTATCACTCTCATCGATGGAGTCCGAATACATCGCACTCTGCGATGCAGTTCAGGAGGCGATTTGGCTACGGCGCGTTCTAAAGGACTTCGGGGTGAAGCAGATTGG
Source organism: Aedes albopictus (assembly GCF_035046485.1). Taxonomy (NCBI): domain Eukaryota; kingdom Metazoa; phylum Arthropoda; class Insecta; order Diptera; family Culicidae; genus Aedes; species Aedes albopictus. Next base: position 206,340,192 of record NC_085138.1, read on the forward strand.
ACCTACAACTATTTTCGAGGACAATCAGGCCTGTCTTGCGTTCGTCAGGTCCGAGAGAACAACGAAACGGTCCAAGCACATTGAGACCAAGGAGAGGTTCGTCCAGGATATCTGTAAGAAAGGTCTGATCAAGCTGGAGTATCTGTGTTCTGAAGACATGACCGCTGACGCCCTCACCAAATCCCTCGGAACGGTGAAGGTTACCAAGTTTGCAGAGAAGATGGGAATCGTCTGAAGCCACTCACCGTCGGCCTAATTCAAATTAAGGAGGAGTGTTGGAATATAATTTACTTTGGGCCGACAGGCATCCTTGATATTTGGCAGCACTGCACACTCGGTGTGGTGCCTTGCGCTAGAGACAAAACGTTCTGTTAAGTATTTTCAATCAAAATAAAGCACACGCGGTTTTTTCGTTCGATTATTATATTTCGTCGTTTTCAGTAAACTAGTTTCCGAATATCGTTTGCTTCCACCTGGCCAATACTGGAGGATTTTTCGATGATCATCTGAAGAAGTTCTCAAGGATCTCCTGGAGGAATTCTCGTGGAACTCCTGGAAGAATTAGCTCCGGGAGAAATAGACATAACCGATCGTGCCCAAATTTTGCACATTTATTTGGGTTCTGAAATGGGATCAAAAAAGTTTTGATCTGATGGGATACCATTGAATTTTTCACTTTTCCATATAAACGATGACCCACTCTAGACTGTCCATTTCGCCCCGTACCTTTTCTGCCAGCCCTAAAAAAAACACACGGTTTACAATTCATTATTTCTTCACAATAAAGACATTCTATACTTGCTGTAAATGATTGAAATACGTAGAAAACAAACTAAAGCTGTAAGCCAACTGATAATACAGGGGGTGGCCAAAATGTTTGGGATAGGCAACTTTTTTTTCTCCTACAAAAAAATTCAACATGCTGTAACTTTTCATAGAGTGCATCAAAAAATCTCAAATTTTGACTGTTTTTTTAGACAACTCATTTTTGAGCTGTCATATCTCGGAAACCACATATTACATATTCGACGAGAAAGGCACTATCACCACTAGGTGGATTAATCTGGGTTTTTTATTATACAAAAAGCATGACATTGAAGGTTTTTTTGCGATTTATATTTGTAATTTTGAACTGAAGGTGTTCAAATTATTAAAATTCTTTGTAAAAAGTTGTTGGTGCTCCGCGAAAATTTTGAAAATTTCAAAAGGCACCGCGGTAGCAAAAAGTTTGGGAACCTCTGCACTTAGCAATTCATTCTGAAACTTCAAAATTTCACAAAATTTAAAATGTTTTGCTTCTTGGTGTATGTTATTGTGATGTTTTCGATATATAAAATTCATTTTGACATGAGTTTTATCGATTTTGGGGTGATATGGGACGAGTTTATTTTTGATGGTTAATATAATACGAAAAATTTACCCTAAGCTCCAGAAACTATCTGTAAGCATGAATGAACGCTATTAATCTACAAAACAACAATGATTCAGCTTCCAGACATACAGGAATGGACAATTTTTATGAGTTTTGGTCGACTATTGCAGAGAAATGTACATGTTGTGACGATTATTAAGGATTATTTGATATTATTTGATAACTCAAAACACTCTCACGTTTGTGTATTTATCACAATGTTTACCTTCATCTGCTTGCTGGAGGTTTATTCTATAATACAGTCCGGATTCGCTGGTTGGGTCACGACTGCGCCCCGATTAGCGAATCGTGTTCGTTCGTTGGGGCAACTGACAACTGATCAAAATGCTCTAGACACACGCAAGTGACGAGAAATACGTCACGGAACACTCACATACTTGCGCAAACGTTCTGTATACAGGAGCTGTGATGCGACGGCGGTCAGACGTCAAACTCGTTTTGATGTCTATTTTGACATTGACAGTGCTTTTTAGTTGGGTTTTGCCCCAACCAGTGAACATTCAACCATCGAGACAGCCCATCTAACGAGCTCTCAACGAACGAATCGTCACTGTATACACTTTGATAATTACCCATTATCAAAATAGATAAAATTCATGTCAAAATGAATTTCACAAGTTAAAAACATCACAGAAGTTTCAGAATGAATTGCTAATTGAAACTTTTTTTCTGTCATACCCAATTTTTAAGCAATTTTCCCAATCTTATCAAAAATCATTTTATTCCTCAAAACCCAAATCTTTTTCAACACAGACACAGGACACAGATCACTAAAACAATGTAAAATGGATGTAGTGCATTCATTGAAAGATATATTATATCATTTTTGCATGTATTTATCACTAGAAACTGCAATCACTATATGGTGGATCTTTTTTTTGTGCCGGTCACTGTATGTTGTCGCATGTTTCCCTATTTATATATTTAAACATCCAAATTATCTACAAATATATTTAATTTCATTTCTTTTTGATGATTGAGTTTACCATATTACATTGATGATTGATTTTTCATATTTATTTCTATCATATTTGGTTGATTATTCCATATTACAATAATATATTTCATCATATTTAACCCTAGTACGATGTTGGGGTCAATATGATCCAGACAGGCACGCTAAACGCGCACTACGACATCGTGGTGCGAAAAACCTAACATTCTAAGAGGGTTTTTTTTTATTCCTTGTTGGGTATATAAGTCACTGCGACCAGCTTTTAGATCTATTGTGACAAATGCCCCAGTTTTATTTGGCTATGTCAAGTTGACGTATCGCCATTGGTAGTAGCAATAATCGAACCTTGACTGTTAGCGTGATCCCAACACGGTGCTACAGTTCGAATGAAATGTACCACCGCATTGGGGTTTGTTCTCCAGACATCAAAGGGTTCTATCAGCCCCTTGTCGAAGAACCTTATTCTTTTAGCTGCAATTGCCAGGCAACGGCACAACAAATGCTCCGAGTCTTCTGTATCTATACCGCAAAAGCGACACCTATCATCTTGAAGCTTACCAATCTGCTTCAGATGATACCGGCTCGGACAATGACCTGTTAATAGGCCAGTAAAAGAACTGAAATCTTTTTTAGAAAGTTCTAAAATTTTGCGAGTGTTTGAAACGTTCGGCTTTATGAAACGTTTCGACTGCCTCGCAGAAGTGGTGTTTTCCCAGTTGGATTTTATTTTCTCATGTTCCCATGTTTTAAACTCCATTCTGAGAGAACAACCAGACACACCACAAAATGGTTCTGGTCCTATGAATTGATGAGACGATCCAAGTCTTGCTAACATATCGGCTTGTTCGTTTCCTTCAATTCCACAGTGCCCTGGAACCCAAAATAGCTTTATCTGATTGCGACAAGCTAATTGTTGAAGTGATTGAATACACTCCCAAACATGTTTAGAAGTGCATGTTGCTGATTTCAAAGCATTGAGAGCTGCTTGGCTATCAGACATCATGCAAATGGTTGAATGTCTGTAGTTTCTGCGTAAGCAAATATTACTGCATTCTAAAATCGCCTGAATTTCTGCCTGAAAAACTGTAGGCCATTTGCCCATAGGAATTGATATGTTGATCCCGGGGCCAGTCACTCCTGCGCCTACTTGATCGTTCAATTTCGAACCATCAGTATAAAATACGATTGATCCTGGGTGTAGTTCTGGGCCACCATTTGTCCACAGATTTCGCCCTGGATTAATCACTTCAAAAGAGCGATCACAATTGTATCTTTTGCTCATCCAATCACTATTATTAACGATTAGAGAGTCGATACTGATTGTTTTAAGAATACTGAGATGCCCTCTCAGGTCACCATCAAAGAGTTGTGTAGTTCTTTTGAGATTCAATACACTCTTTGCAGCTTCTAATTGTACAAATTGATGCAGTGGAAGGAGGTGAGGTAAAGTGTCAAGCGCTTTAGACGGTGTACTTCGCATTGCACCAGTAATTGAAAGAGTAGCTAATCTTTGAAGTTTTTCAAGCTTTTTTTGTGCTAATCTTTCATTTGTTTTAGGCCACCAGACCAGTGACGCATAGGTAACTCTGGGTCTCACAATTGCCGAGTAAATCCAGTGGATCATTTTCGGTTTCAATCCCCATTTTTTACCAAAAGTTTATTTACTGATCCATAGAGCACTTGTAGTAGCTTTACCAACTACCTGCTCAAGATGTAAATTCCAATTAAGTTTGCTGTCTAGATATACTCCAAGATACTTGACTGTATTTGAAAGTTCCAAAAAGGTTCCTGTCAATTTCAAATTAGTAATTGATAATTTTCTCCGTCGTGTAAACGGTACGATCGTGGTTTTAAAAGGATTTATGCTCAATCCTTCCTTATCGCACCACGAGGAGACTAAATTTAAAGCAGTCTGCATTCTGTTAGTGATAACGTTGTCATATTTACCACGAACTAATATGACTATGTCATCAGCGAAGCCAATTATTTCGAAGCCCTGTGCTTCCAGTTTTTTGAGGAGATCATCGACTATCAAAGACCACAATAGAGGTGATAGCACGCCTCCTTGTGGGCACCCTTTAACAGCTCTAACAGTAATAAATGAGCTGCACAGGTTAGATGATATCTCTCTTTTTGATAACATTTCTCCGATCTAATCAATAATGCATCTGTCAAAACCACGTCTTGACATAGCATTCCTCATTGAATCGTAAGATGTGTTATCGAACGCTCCTTCAATATCAAGGAACGCAGCAAGTGAAATCTCCTTTGCCTCAAAGGATCTTTCTAATTTTGTAACCAACTTATGAAGTGCAGTTACTGATGATTAGCCCTCTTGATATGCAAATTGATTTTGGCTCAATGGGCTTTTTGCTAAATATGACGATTTGATATACTCGTCTAGTAGTTTTTCCATTATTTTCAACATAATGGATGATAAACTAATAGGTCTGAAGGATTTTGGTGATAATTTATCCTTCTTATTTGCTTTGGGAATAAAAGTGACCCGCACTTCTCGCCAAGCTGTAGGAATGTAGCCTAATGATAAGCTAGAATCTAAGAGGGTTACTCGGGCAAAAGAAAATAAAAGCAAATCAGGTTTTGCCATTAAGGCAAAACTGGAAGCATTTCCTCATTTTTTTGGTTTTTGATTTTTTATAAAATAACGAAGCAATATTTTCAAAATCGGTTTTCGTGCACATGTAGGATCAAGGTATCTTCTGAATTTTTTTGTGGTGGAAAAAGTTATCCATTTTTGCAGAAACCATTTTTTTGTGAAATTTTATTCAAAAATGGTTTCTGCGAAAACGATAAACATTTTCCACCATGAAAAAAAAAAAAAATCAGGAGATACCTTGATCCATACTCTACATGTGTACGAAAACCGATTTTGAAAATATTGCTTCGTTATTTTATAAAAAATCAGAAACCAAAAAGTGAGGAAATGGATCCAGTTTCGCCTTAATAGTGAATAGCTGAATGGCAAGATTTGTTATTGGTTTGTTGGGAATAAGAGCTAGAAGAACAAAAATAGTAACTGACTTTGTATCGGAAGTAACTCATTAATAACTAATTTTATCATTATAAGAACAAACCAAGGACAAAAACCCTTCAGAATGTTTTATGTAATTTATGGATAGAGAGTGGACATTCAAACTTAAATTTTGTTCTGGCTGTTTCCAGAAAGAAATATTTGATCACAGCAGCATCAATATTTGATATAATTTGCTCTACTTTTGCGTTCTGTTTTATGGTTTACCACATATAAACGTTTAATTTCAGGAGGATTCAGGTAAATCTACCATTTCATATAGGAGGATTCAGGTAAGTCTATAATTTTCCTTTTCTATTTCAGATTTGAAATCGAACACCCAACAAAGATCAAATTGGGAAAGGAACCAGACATCAATTAAAAATATTTTGTGCAACCAAACGTTTCCTTTGAACTTTACCCTTCGACTAACACCCAAATTCCCATGACTTACCTTACCTTACCGGTCAGGCTAAGGCCGGGGTGGCCTCTGCTGTACATAGTAGCCGCCTCCATTCCACTCGGTCCATGGCTGTTTCTCTCCAGTTCCGCACTCTGCGTAGGGTCCGCAGATCGTCCTCTACTTGGTCGACCCACCTAGCTCGCTGCGCTCCACGTCTTCTTGTACCGGTCGGATGACTCTCGAGAACCATTTTAGTCGGGTTGCTGTCCGACAACCTGATGACGTGACCCGCCCACCGTAGCCTACCGATTTTCGCGGTATGGACGATGGTTGGTTCTCCCAGCAGCTGATGCAGCTCGTGGTTCATTCGCCTTCTCCACGTCCCGTCTTCCATCTGCACTCCGCCGTAGATGGTACGCAACACCTTCCGTTCGAAAACTCCAAGGGCGCGTTGTCCTCTGCACGTAGGGTCCATGTTTCGTGCCCATAGAGGACGACCGGTCTAATCAACGTTTTGTAGATGGTTAACTTCGTGTTACGGCGAACTTTATTCGATCGTAGAGTTCTGCGGAGTCCAAAGTAGGCACGATTTCCTGCCACAATGCGCCTCTGAATTTCTCTGCTGGTGTCGTTGTCGTCGGTCACCAGTGAGCCCAAGTACACGAATTCTTCAACCGCCTCGATTTCATCACCGTCGATATGAATTCGGGGTGGCGGGCGCGGTGATTCCTCTCTGGAGCCCTTTGCCATCATGTACTTTGTCTTCGACACATTAATGACTAATCCGATTCGCCTGGCTTCACTTTTTAGTCGGATGTTCGTTTCCGCCATCGTCTCAAATTTACGAGCAATAATATCAATATCATCGGCGAAACCAAGCAGCTGAACGGACTTCGTGAAAATCGTCCCACTCGTGTTTATCCCCGCTCTTCGTATTACACCCTCCAAAGCAATGTTGAACAGCAAGCACGAAAGACCATCACCTTGCCGTAACCCTCTGCGAGATTCGAAGGGACTCGAGAGTGTCCCTGATACTCGAACTACGCACATCACTCGATCCATCGTCGCCTTGATCAACCGTATCAGTTTATCCGGGAATCCGTATTCGTGCATAATCTGCCATAGCTGTTCTCGATCGATTGTATCATACGCCGATTTGAAATCGATGAACAAGTGATGTGTGGGCACGTAGTATTCGCGGCATTTCTGCAACACCTGGCGGATGGCGAACATCTGGTCCGTTGTAGCGCGTTCACCCATGAATCCAGCCTGATATTGCCCCACGAACTCTCTTGCAATCGGTGATAGAAAATTCCCATGACGCCTAGGCCTGAAAGAACGTAGAGGCTTGCCTAATCCATATTGAATTATGAAGCATATTAAACTGAAAGCTTTTGAATTACTCCAATGGCTTTGCTACGCGATCGATTACAACATGTTCATGACCTACTATGTATCGCAAAAGTAAAAACAATAGAAATAGTTCATACTATTACAGAGAACAGACATTTAAGCTCGAACAAAAATACGTCGAAATCGTGTGTAAAGGATTTAAATGTACCTCAACGCCACCAACGGAGACTGCCCCACATACAAAGTCGATTTCACCCCACGATGGCAGTGTTCATAGTTAAAATACACTAGCCCACAAAGCGACACTAGCGCCAAACGGCCAAAAACGGCGAGCACTGGAAACAAATTTGACAACACAACAATGTAAGTGATGGGACCAGGGATGCCAGATGTGAAGACATGTCTTCAAATTGAAGACATTTGAAGTTCTGTGAAGACATTTATTTTTGTAAATCCCGGGGAGCAATCCGGTGAGCTGTGGCCTAATCCGGACCTAGGAACCATTTTCCATTGTATTTTCGAGCTCGGAGAAATCCAAGGAGTAACCGTCTTGATTTATCCTTGGTTTCATTTTATTTTTTTTTCTAATTCGAGCAAAACCAAAACATTGCTCCTGTCATATGAGATATCAGAACACCTTTACTCAGCTTCACCCAACGATACCGAACAGAACGGTAAAGGAGTGTCGTGACTAATCTTTGTTCTTCGATATCAATATGCGTTACGTTGCGTTACGTTGATATCGGAAATTGAATATGTTCCGATAAATATTCACGAAGAAAACCAAAGTTCAAGCGACAACATGAAATTTAACGAAATTAAGTTACGTTTCGGTAAAGGTTTTTATCTTTTGACCGATAAAGGACATTTTTCAAGTTTCGTTATCGATCGATGAAGTTGTTTGAATATATGTAAAGTAATAATCAGTAAAGAATAGTCGACGTTTTTTTTATATTTTGGTAAAGAACTTTAACGAAATTTGTGAAATGGTTGACCGGGACACATACGCACACACATACATACACACACACATACACACACACAGACATCATCTCAACTCGTCGAGCTGAGTCGATTGGTATATAACACTTGACCCCTCCGGAGGCTCTATCAAATTTTCGTTTTTAGAGTGAACATATAGCCGTTCGGTACACCTTGGTGTACGAGAAAGGCAAAAAGAAAAATTGCTTAAGGATTCGCAGAACACAAATTTTAGATTTCTGAAGGATTGCATTGAAAACCTTTTAATTTTTAAATAAAGTACCTAGATTACCAAATTTAAGGGAAAATAGATATAAAAATGAATTGTTCAGAATCTGTCAGAACGGCTGACAGTGACGGTGACGGGTCATGTTTTTGTATTCGGTACTTAAAAAACTCAACTCAACAACTCAAAAAAGGCGGTTTCAGAATCATGCATGAAATCGACACATAAATTATCGCATATTTTTCACGATAAGGGGCTAAACCAGTCTATAGGAGGAAATCTTAATCATAGAGACAAACTAACAAGTTATGATAGTGATGTAAGTAAAAATATCGTCCCGTTCTGAGTTTACTATTTAATTGAAAATTTAGAAGAAGGAAAACCCCTTTGAATGACTTTCTTTCAAAGTCTTCCACAAAAAAAGCCAAAACATTGGTATAGAATACAAAAAAGGGTTTGATTTGAAACTAGTTTTACACAACAATACAAAATCAGCTAAAAATTCTGCCTTCAATAATAAGAGTTTGTTCTTTGTGTTTTGGCCCAAGAGCCTGCGGCGCACCTGTGAGATGTTCACGGCACACCAGGGCGCCGCGGCGCACAGTTTGGGAAGCACTGGCTAAGTGGATTTTTTTTTCTGTCATATCCAATTTTTAAGCAATTTTCCCAATCTTATCTGAGTTCGCTTTATTCCTCAGAAACCAAAAATTTTTCAACACAGATTACTGAAACAATGTAAAATGGATGTAGTGCATTCATTTAAAGATATATTTTATCATTTTTGTATGTAGTTTTCATTAGAAACTGAAACCACTATATGGTGGATCTTTTTTTGTGCCGGTCACTGTAATATAATAATTAATTTTTGGAGATGATTGACGTTCCACGGTTTGGCACACTGTTCTTTCCGATATTGCGGCAAAAACAAGGTGTATGCCAAAAATAGGAACGATTACAGTGCATGAGAAAAAGTCTCACACTTCTCGAGATCCAAAAAATACACACAGTAATGAAATTCTCAATTTCCTCAGCATATTTTTTTTTTACAAATCACCGAGGAAATCAAGAGAACATTATTGTTTTAAATTCTTAACGAAAATAAATTACAAAAACAGGATGGGTAAATATCTACTCGAAAATGGTTTACCCAAAGAAGAGGTTTCAACTTTTTCAACAATTTCTTTGGACCCCCCTTTACGCTCGTCAGTTTTCATACTGGAAACTTAACATCAAAGAAAGGTAAACGAAAATCGTAAATAAGACTAAGAAACGTGAAATAAGGAAATAAAAGTCGGAGCAGCAACAGAACTAAAAACTTGAGCAGCAGTTCTTGAAATGATCTTGAGGAAAATCACCACGCAAATCCACCCAAAGTCAATCAGCGAGAAACGGGAAACGGAATTTTAAATAGCAACTTCATAGGAACAACGAAATGCAACCAAAGGAACGTCACACAACAAGCACAACTTCTATTCGTTAACAGTAAGAAAATCCGCCATGCAAATCTGCCAAATCTTGGCGAAATCGCAAAGATCCTCAGAAAACTTTCTTCTTTCTCCAATGCGTTATTTTGAAGTACAAAAACAACAAATTTCCGAGAAATGATGACGGCCACATCGGAAATCCCCCACTCTTCATTTGCTCGCTGCTCATCCGACCACCAATTACGAGAACTACGATTTTCTTTTTTTCATTATTACTTTAACTTTGAGATTTTTTCCTACAGAATCACACATCCGACAGTTTCTGGTCAGTATTTAATAAAATCCGCGAATATCTCCCAACTGTTGGAAATAAAAACACAGTCGAGTCTTGTTGTTCCAAACCCAGGCACTGACTGATATCGCTGCCAGCTCAGTGCCTTTTTATTTACAATTTATTTAAATTTACGTACAATTTATTTCCATTTACGTACCAGTTGATACCTAGCTCTCCACTGAGCTGTGTGATGCACCTCCAAGGATGTACCTACCATTCAACACTCCTCCTCATCACACCTCAAATCCGACGCGTCCCGCGCTTCACCTGGCCGTTAGGTTGTCCCAAAAATTGCACATGGTCAAAAAGCTTGGGGGCTCACCCTGCAAATGATAACTAAGGGTGTTAGAAACAAACTTTTGTATGACGGCAACTTTCAGAAATGACGTTTAGAGGTCGCCCCGGCGAGATTTTTGAAAAACGGCCATTTTTCGTAATAAATTTCATACAAATATTTTTTACCGTACAAAAATTGGCAATACCCACTATTTTTATATTTTTTACAGATTGGTATGGATCCAAACTTTTTGAGAAAAATAGTTAACGACATGTTTTGCAGGTAACTTTTTGATACTGAATTTTTGAATTTACTGAAATTTGTCATTTTTTGATATACAGGGGATGGCCAAAATGTTTGGGATAGGCAACTTTTTTTTTCTCTCACAAAAAAGTTCAACATGCTATAACTTTTAATAGAGCGCATCAAAAAATCTCAAATTTTGACTGTTTGTCAACCTATTATATGTGCATCATTGGTACAAATTTGGGCTCGATTGATTAATCTTTCGCAAAGTTAGAACCGTTCGGGTAAAACACTTTATTTCAGACAACTCATTTTTGAGCTGTCATATCTCGGAAACCAGTGAACCGAATTTAATGAAATTTTGAACGTACACTAACAATATGTAAATGCTTCAAAAACTATCAAAACATAGGTACTTTTTAAACGTTGAAAAAAGTTATCATGGATTGACACTTTTTGGATTTTTCTCGAAAAAATATATTTTTTCACATCAATGTCAATAAATTTTAGTGGTGATATTCAAAGATTTTCCACTTCTGTTCTCAAATTATCTCTAATCAGATATATTAGAGCCTATTTAGATTGAAAGAAGAACACATTTAATAATTTTTGTGTGGTATTGCAAATTTGACTTATTTTCTTCTACATGGGTAAAAATTTCAACCCGGTATAACTTAATTCGCCATGAGAAAATATAACATTTTATAACGTCGCATTAAGTATCAATATATTTTTGATAAACGTTTAAAAATTCATTCAATTCGGTTTACTGGTTTTCGAGATATGACAGCTCAAAAATGAGTTGTCTGAAAAATAGTGTTTTACCCGAACGGTTCTAACTTTGCGAAAGATTAATCAATCGAGCCCAAATTTGTACCAATGATGCACATATAATAGGTTGACAAACAGTCAAAATATGAAATTTTTTTATGCACTCTATGAAAAGTTACAGCATTTTGAATTTTTTTGTGGGAGATAAAAAGTTGCCTATCCCAAACATTTTGGCCATCCCCTGTACTATGCATTCTACCCATCATAAAAAGTATCTGAATCTAATACTAATTTAAAACAATTTCCATGGGATATTTTATGAGGAAAAACTTTGCCGAAGACAGCATGGCGTTTTTTCTATCCGTTTTAGAGTTATTCACAATTTACTATTTGGTGAAATTTGATTTTTTGGATATTTTTCTAAAAATGTTACATAAGAATTGCCCAAAAACACATATTGCAATTTTTTTGAATGATTAGACTACTGTGCAAATATTTTTTGCGCAGTGATTATTTGCACAGCTCACTAAACTCCTGCGCTACCTCACGGTTACCTCGACAACAAGTTTTTTCCTCATTGTTTTTATTTTGTATTCAAATGTTTGATGAGATCTATCGTTTTGGTCAATGTCATCTGGACTGAACAGGCCCGGTTGAGATAAAACCGGCAACGAAAGAACCGACCGGTTCCAAGATTCCGGGTCTAGGGAATCGACAGGAATGTTTAGTGAATCAGTAAGGGCAAACATATGGAGTTACCGAAGACCAGAAACAATCTGAGAGTCAAGGAGCTGCTGGTTAATTGAGGAGGATGGTGCCGATTTATTTGGTCGAGTATGGGATAGCTAGGAGAAACGCTGGATGTACTGTAATAAGGTGGAAACAAAAGTAGCCATTTCTTAAAAAAAACCGCTGTGGGCTGGCTAGCATTGGCTAAATGTGGGAAAAGCCGGCCAATTAATTAAATATGAGGAAAATGCGAGTACTGAGAGTATTCCTTATTGAAAATAACTCTACTGCATGGGACTTAGGAATTGTCTTCCTTGAGCAGGAACTAACTAGTTCATCCGGTATATGAAATCAACGTCCTTGGCATCCCGCATGACACAATTCGATCCTGGCTAGTTTGGAAAGCCAGCGCATCTCTCTTTGCACAAAGCATTTTTTAGCTACCAGTTCGCACCTTCTGTGTTATTGTAGACCTCGCCTGGGATTGGCGTCTCACTTCTGTGAATGAAATGTCAAATATTTTCAAGCATATGCCTACTGATATTAGTGAGTGTGCAATTTTCATCTCACTTAATATAAATTGCACTAGAGTCTAGAAATTCATGCAATCGTCAATACAAAGTAAAAAATCACGTATGCTCAACAAGTTTTTGTCTTGATTGTGTTATGGAATTATGGTGTCAACATATTTGATTTTTTTTGTTATTCAATCCCTTCATATAGAAATTAACTAGCAAAGATTTCTTAAAAAGCTAGATATCTTGACAAGCTTCGTACTGCCCATTGATTTTTTAAAGATATTTTCCACAAAATGTTGAGCCATATTTTCGCGTTTATCTTACTTTCCTGTCGAAATTCTCAATTATTTATCTCCGTGTAGAAAGTCCTGAACCAGTGAAACAGCCCAGGAAACAGTGGCAAAGTGAATAAAGGCGAATACGTTGATCCATACCAAATTCAAATCGCGATTATGAAAATCTTACGTAAGAATAGCAATTTTTAGATACTAAGTTCCAATTCAAGACATTCTAAAAAGCAGAGCATGTCTTTTTTTACATTTACTTACTTGAACTATCTTATCAACACCGAGGCAAATTGAAACGGGATGAACCAGTGAGTTAACGTAATGTTATCGAAGGTTAGAACAATTTGACTACCATAACACATACACGGCATACAATAAGACAAGGTAGGCTATTATTGGTAAACAACAGTTTTGGACGTAAACAAGTGATGTCATTTTTTACGTCCTATATGTTGATCAAAATGATAGGGACTACTTGAACGTTTTATTCATATCTTTGAACAATTTGAACAACATCATTGAAACCCAAAACAAGCATGTTTTGCGGAATGTATCACCTTTTAAATGATATGGAAATGTGCCATGCGTTCGATTGTGTATTATGCTCGTATAAACCATTGTCAGTACATAACCGTTAAAAATGCCATGGCCTACTGAGGCATCTAAAAATGGTACCTAATGATAAAGTTTATCGCTAGTAGGTACCTTTCTATATCAAAGAAAATGGATTTGTCAACTGAAACCAAAATTCAATAAATGATGCCACCATAATTCCTAAACACAATGAAGACAAAAACTTGTCGAGTATACGTGATTTTTTACTTTGTATGTGTTTTTGGGCAGTTCTTTTGTGATTAAAAAAAAATACCTAAAAATCAAAATTTCACCAAATAGTAAATCGTGAATAACTCTAAAACGGATAGAAAAAACGCAATGCTGTCTTCGGCAAAGTTTTTCCTCATAAAATTTCCTATCTGTTCAAATAAATTGTTTTAAATTAGCATTAGGTTCAGATACTTTTTATGATGGGTAAAATGCACAGTATATCAAAAAATGACAAATTTTAGTAAATTCAAAAATTCAGTATTAAAAAGTAACCTGCAAAACATGTCGTTAATTATTTTTCCCAGGTAGTTTGGATCCATATCAAGCTGTAAAAAATATAAAAATACTGGGTATTGCCAACTTTTGTACGGTAAAAAATATTTGTATGAAATTTATTACGAAAAATGGCCATTTTTCAAAAATCTCGCCGGGGCGACCTCTAAACGTCTTTTCTGAAAGTTGCCGTCATACAAAAGTTTGTTTCTAACACCCTTAGCTATCATTTGCAGGGTGAGCCCCCAAGCTTTTCGACCATGTGCAATTTTGGGACAACCTACTGGCCGTACTTCTCCAGCCTACCGAGCTCCTCCTTAGCAACCGAGCTACCAGACTGCTCCTGGCTCCAAGCAGATTCTGCTACCAGGCCCTGGCTCCAAGCTACGTCTGCTACTAAGAGGCTACCAAGCTCCTCCTGGCTCGAAGCGTCTTCCGCCTCAAGTACCTTCTGCCATCCAGCTCCAGCGTCCATCGATTAGCCAGGACCCTCTGCCTCTTGGTTCCAGCGCAGGTCCCACACGGCTATCAATCCTCATCGAGTGTTGGTCCCCTCATCGCATTTCGTCTGAAAGCTGAGAACCGCTTCACTTCTGCTATCGAACCCGGTGATCAGGATACCTACGGCACAGGCGTACTGAAATATAAGGTTCCGTATCTGTAGCATCCACCCTAGCTACACCACTGACTGTCTGGTACAGCAGTGTGGAGATAAAACAATAAATATCAGTTTACCTACTGACTGCACACCCGGACGGACGCGCGTTTCTATTACTTACCGTTTATCCGAATCACAAGTCTCGGTCCTAATTCGTTAATTAGTAATTAGTTTATCGAACCCAACACTCCAATCGTGTACATAACAGTGGCGACGAGAAGTGGAGTTGTTTCGCGTCCCGGGAAGTGCGAAAAGTGCAGTTTGCAGTGATTTTGGTGGTTTTCACTGTTGGGCATTTTACTGCGAGCGAGCCATTCCCCATTCATCCCTTTGCGACGACGTCGACGGCGGAGGGAACAGCAACAGTTTGTGCGGTACCTACACCGCCGGAGTTGGTTTGTTTCATCACTTTGCCCAGGTTTGCTGCAAAAACCGTAAGTTTGTCCCTACGATAAGTGGAAATATACGGAGAAATTGAGTTTTAATTGCATGCACAAAGTGAGTTTCTGAACCATTTTCTTCTGCCTAGCAAGCAAAGAAATTATGTTTCATTTTGTTTCGTACAGTGATCTGGCCTTGTGTGTTGTAAACACGAACGACTTTAAGTCGCAGCCGAACATTTTTGTCACGTACGAATAGCTTGTGTCATCCAACATTGTAGTTTGTCACACAGTGCTGCGTCAAAGTTTCCCCGCAACAAAAGTTGTTTCGCAGATTGTTGTGCGACATCGTTGCATAGTTTATGCTCAGAGGGAAAAGCAGAAATAGTTTATGCTAGTTTTGAGCGACGACAACAGTTTGGTTTGTTTGTTTATTGTTTGTTTGTTTCACGTTTCGTTGATAAAGTTTGTCATTGAGTACGATCATTTGAAAACAGTTTGAAAGTTTTCATGTTGACACAGTAACAACATAGTTTGCACTGTGGGTCAAAACTGTTGAAAAATTGGACAAAAAGTTTTCGCAAAAAAAGTTTTTAAGTTTTTGCAATTATTTTGTCAGCTGTTTGTTTTGATCAGTTTTTTTCAATTATTACACTGAAAAAAAATCTAGTTTGGTTTTGTGTAATAATTCATCAAATCGTTTTCTAGTTTTCGTCGTTTGTTTTTTGCTGTCAGTATGCCGTTAGTGAATCACGTTGAGCCGTACGTGCCCGGTACGATTCCGTTTAACCAGTACCTGGAGCAGATGGAATGGATCTTCATCGACAACAAGGTGGCGGATCCAAATGAACAGAAAGCATCGTTTTTGGCGGCATGTGGCAAGGAAGTTCACAGCGAGTTGAAGCTTCTGTTTCCCGGAAAGGATTTGAAGACAGTGTCATTCAAGGAGATTACGGATGCGTTGAAGAAGCGATACGATAAGACAGAGAGCGACATGATCCAGCGTTACAAGTTTTATCAACGAGTCCAAGGTTCTACCGAAAGTGCGGAGGATTTCATCCTAGCTGTGAAGCTGCAAGCGGAGATGTGTGAGTTTGGCGAGTTCAAGGACATCGCAATCCGCGACAAGCTTGTGTGTGGAATTCGCGACCCGGATGTTCAACAGCGTTTGTTCGGTGAGGAAGGTTTGACGCTAGCCAAGGCGGAGAAGATCAACAGAGAGTTAGCTGGAGCGAACCGAAAGCTAGTTTCTCGTGGATCCGGTCGAGTGAGTGTTTTGAACAGGCTTGGAAAGCGACAAGAGCCAGCAGTTTCACGTGGTGGATACCGTAGTAGGAGTCGGAGCCGTGGAGCAAATAAGCGGCACAGAAGCCGTAGTCCAGTTTCGTCTAACCGTGGAAATCGTTCTTCATCCCGATCACGGAAGTTTCATTGTAGTTTCTGTGGCAGAGATGGTCACACACGTCGCTTCTGCTACGACCTGAAGAACAAAGAGAAGAAATCAGTGAAGTTTGTGGATTCTCCTGCAGAAAAACCGAAGATGACGGAGTACAGTCCCGATTCGTTCGTTGGCGGCTCGTTAGATGGGTTGTCTCGATAGTTGAATGTTCACTGGTTGGGGCAAAACCCAACTAAAAAGCACTGTCAATGTCAAAATCGATGTCAAAAAGAGTTTGACGTCTGACCGCCGTCGCATCGCAGCTCCTACACTGGGAAAAAAATCTTCATTCCATCTATGTGTCCGGGACATGGATTTTTGCAATGGGGGTAAACAAATGTTTTCCATTAGTGCGACTCATACTTTTGATGAGGCACCATACAGCAGCGACTCATACAATTTAGAGCACATACTATTCATGTGGTAATTTGCCTGCGAAATCGAGTATTGGTTGCATATACTTTGGATGTGGTTTGGCACATGGATATTTGCCATTAAGTATGAGGCAATTTTCCTGAGTGTATATACAGAACGTTTGTGCAAGTATGTGAGTGTTTCGTGACATATTTTTCGTCACTTGCATGTGTTTACAGCATTCTGATCAGTTGTCAGTTGCCCCAACGAACGAACACGATTCGCTAATCGGGGCGCAGTCGTGACCCAACGAGCGAATCCTCACTGTGCACGAAGAGTTTACGTCGGCGGTTGAACAGATCTGTCTCGGACGATGAGGACATGGAGTGCTTGATGATCTCTTCCATCGGCAAAATCAACGAGCCGTGTTTCCGATCAGTGTTGGTCGAGGGGATTTGTCTGAACATGGAGATAGACTGTGGAGCTGCAGTTTCCGTAGTCAGCAAGGACACCTACGAGGGAGAATTCGTCGATATTCCGATGCAGAAGTGTACGAAGAAGTTAGGAGGTGATTCATCGCACCTCAATTCAACAAAGTAATATGGGCGTAATCGATGAAGCCATTGATCGCCTGGAACTGCTACTGACCGATGTAAAAAATCAGCTTGCGACGGCAAAAAGTAGCTGTTTTACCGGTAACGTTAAAGCCGTAAAGAGCCATATTACCGCACTATTTGATAATGCGCTTGAATCGTCAAAATTAAACATCTACGGCTGTTAAATTGATGGCATCAAGTTTATCTGATGAGGTCAAGACTCTGAGCAAAGATATAAGAGAGTTGTCGTCTTTGACCTTGGACATCACTTCTTTGGAGCCTATGCGGAGTAACCCGATGCTTGAACTCGATATTTTAAGCGAGTTGAAAACAATATCGGCGAACATGATGCCTACAACAAGCGCTGACATTGAAACTTTGAACTCCTCTCTCAATCAATCCACCAGTCTACACGCTGAATTAAATGCAGTTACACACGACAAGTCCGGTTACTCATCAAATACCGTCAAAGAAGACAAGTCCGGCTGGCGCTTACTTGGTTCAAAAAATATATGGAAAGCTGATTGGACCGACTACGACAAGCGTCAGTCGAATCGTCTAAATCAGCAAAAGCAAGCTGACAAGGCCAGGAAGCGTAAAAAGCGAACAAGCCATAACAATATACGTAATGCACAAAATCAAAAAAATCGCTCCGTACCTGCCATCCGAAACAACGACAGACATCGGAACGCGAATTTGCTGCCACCAGATAGAATTCTTCTGGCGGAAGCAAAGCAGAGGTTTTCCAAACCACCGTGTTGTTCGGCTCGCGATGCAATGCACTCTAGAAGGCCCGTACAATATCAAAGTGGAGAAACTCGAACCCCGGCTTACGATAGAAACCAGAGGGGCATCCAATTTCAGCGTGGCGAAACATTGAACCCCTACCCAGCTGATCGGGATATTGTACAACGAATCCGTGAATCATCTTGTAATTGGACGATCGGACCGCCGCCAAGGCCATCCGTCAAAAACCACTGTGCGTCGTGCTCCTGTCAGCAGCCGGGTTTTTTGCTGAATCGACGCAATCTGAGGATGTAGGATGCAATTCTTGTTTACCCAATTTGACACAATCTACGGAGGAAGAAGCAGACGACCCAGAAGCGCCTGGTAATAAATTTTTAATTTTAAGTGATATTGCACAAACGAACGAATTACCAAAAATTACTTCAAAAACAAGTGCCATTGAAATTTTAGTTTATTGCCAGAATTCCAATCGCATGAAAAGCGCAAAAAAAGTTAATGAAATTCACAAACAAATTTTGAGTTCATCCTTCTCGGTTGTTTTGGGTACTGAAACCAGTTGGAATAATAGCGTTAAAAGTGAAGAAGTTTTTGGTAATGATTTTAATGTTTATAGAGACGATCGAGATTTAACTCTTACCCATAGAATGTCTGGTGGCGGTGTTCTCGTAGCAATTTCCTCAAAATTCAATTCAGAGCTTGTTACTTCTACTAAGTTTAAAGAATTCGAACAAGTTTGGGCTAAAACACAAATCGCCGGCGAAACTCATATTTTTGCATCGGTATATTTCCCACCTGATCAAGCTTGTAAATCAACATATGAAATGTTCTTCCTAGCTGCTGAAGAAATTATTTCACAATTTCCTCCGGAATTCAAAGTGCATATTTATGGCGATTTCAATCAACGTGACGTAGATTTCATATCAGATTCTGAAAATGAATGTATTTTATTACCAGTTGTAGGTGAAAATGAAACGTTACAGTTGATTTTTGAAAAAACTGCTTGTTTAGGTTTAAACCAAATTAATCATGTAAAAAATCAGCAAAATCGATATCTAGACTTTTTATTAACTAACATCCTTGAGGACTTCTGTGTGGAAGAAGCTCCCTTTCCATTATGGAAAAACGAGGTGTTCCATACCGCTATCGAGTATTCCGTTTTTATCCATATGAACGTTAACTCAAATAATTGTGACTATGAGGATGTATATGATTATAGTAAAGCCAATTATGAAAATATTAGACTTCAACTTAATAGAACTAATTGGCAATCTGTTTTAAGAAATCCAGATGTAGAATATGCTGTTGAGGCCTTTTATAGCATTTTGTCGGAAATAATTAATTCGGAAGTTCCACTAAGGAGAAAACGACGAAATAATGGTTCTAAAAATCCAGTCTGGTTCAACAGGCAAATTATTAACTTGAAAAATCGGAAACAAAAAGCTCACAAAGTATACCGACGACACAAAAGTCAAGAAAACATTGAAAAATATTTAAGCATTTGCAATCAACTTAATCTAACCATATCCACTGCTCTTGAAGAGTACAACAGAAAAACCGAGAATGAAATAAAATCCTGTCCCAGGAACTTCTTCAATTATGCTAAAACTAAGTTGAAGTCGAGCAATTCTGAACGAACATTTGAAAAGGGCCTATCTGCATTGCGTAAACAAACATGTTTTTGTCTCTGCAGGGCCCATCTGCATCCACCCACGCACATCAACACTCTTATCAGAAAGAGTGTTCTTCAAGCTATCTGTTAAGGGTGTTGATGTGCGTGGGTGGATGCAGATGGGCCCTGCAGAGACAGAAACATGTTTGTTTACAAAAAGCAGATAGGCCCTTTTCAAATGTTCGTCCAGAATTTTCCATCAAAAATGTCGTTAGATGATAAAATGGCAGAAAATTCCGATGAAATTTGCAATCTTTTTGCAACCTATTTCCAAGAAACTTATAGTACATTTTCTGATGCCGATCGCGACTATGAATATTTCTCCCACTTTCCTGACTTTACCAGCAACATCGGAATCAATCAAATCATGTTACAAGATATTTTAACCGGTCTAAAAGACTTAGATCCGAACAAAGGTCCAGGGCCGGATGGAATTCCGCCGGTTCTTCTGAAAAACCTGGCAACTGAATTTGCGGCTCCATTATTTTGGCTTTACAACATGTCACTTGAAACTGGAAAGTTTCCGAAAGGATGGAAAAAATCTTTCCTTATACCCATCTACAAATCTGGTAAAAAATCCGATGTTCGTAATTATCGTGGGATTGCCATTATCTCATGCATACCAAAACTATTTGAATCTATTATAAATAGATGTGTGTTTAATCAAATCAAACTAAGAATTACAAATGCACAACATGGATTTTTCAAAGGTCGGTCGACTACAACAAACTTGTTAGAATTTGTTAATTACACCTTATGTGCAATGGACAGAGGTAACTATGTTGAATCACTTTACACCGATTTCAGTAAGGCGTTCGACAGACTTGACATTCCAATGTTGATTTTTAAGCTTGATAAAATGGGAATCGAGTCTAGACTACTTAAATGGATCGAATCGTACTTAACTGACCGATTACAGATAGTAAGATTTGAGGGGAAGAAGTCAGAACCTATCAACGTATCATCAGGAGTTCCCCAAGGCTCACATTTAGGACCTTTGCTTTTCATATTGTTTGTAAATGATATCACGTATATTCTAAAGCATCTCAAAATCCTTATATACGCTGATGATATGAAACTCTTTATTGAAATAAAAAACGAAGAAGACAGAGAATGTTTTTTGAGAGAAATACGGATATTTGACCAATGGTGTAGTAAAAGCCTGCTGCAATTAAACGTGAAAAAATGTAATTCAATTACGTACAGCAGAAAACATAGTACACCACCAATAATTGTATCTTTAGGAAACCAAGAAGTTGAAAAGTGCAATAGAATTAGAGATTTAGGTGTTATCTTAGATTCTAAATTAACTTTCACCGATCATTATAACGCTATCACTCATAAAGCAACTAATATGTTAAGCTTCATTAAGCGTTTTAGCTACAACTTTCAGGACCCATACACGATAAAAACATTGTACGTCGCTTATGTAAGATCAGTTCTAGAATACTGTAGCATAGTATGGTCTCCCTACATGGCAACACATGAGGATCGAATCGAATCAATACAAAAGCAGTTCCTCCTATATGCCTTACGCAAGTTAGGTTGGACAACATTTCCACTGCCTTCATATGAAGCTAGATGCATGCTTATAGATATTCAAACTTTGAAGGAGCGTCGCGAATTTGCCATGGTTTCGTTTATAAATGATTTAATATCTCAACGCATCGACTCCGCCAACTTACTATCATGTATAAATTTCTATGCTCCTGCTAGACTATTGAGAGGTCGTAATATATTTGCTCTAAACAAACATAGAACAGATTATGCAAAATTTGGTCCTTTGAATCGAATGATGAACCTTTATAATCAGCACTGTGCATCTATTAGTTTGACCATGTCTAGAACAAATTTGAGAAAATATTTTAGATCTTTGAGATATAATAGAATATAGTTATTAAGTGATATAGTTAAGTGAAAATGTAGTCTACGGTATGTTTGACGAAATAAATAAATATTCAGTTAGCAATGATCAACGGAAGTCGTTTGGTGGTCGAAGGACAGATTCCAGTGCAGGTGGAGTTGAACGGACGTCGAAAGATCGTCAAACTAGTTGTTTTGCGCTGTGGGAGCTCGTTCACACCGTTACTTGGTCGAGATTGGCTCTACATCTTTTTCCCGGAATGGAGAAATGCGTTCGGCAGTAGTTCAAACTTAGCTGTCGTTGCCGATGTCGGAAGAACGTGTCGTGGACGATATCAAGGGTAAGTTTGCCAATGTTTTTGATAAGTCTTTGTTTACTCCCATCAAAGGTTTTGAGGCGGATCTAGTGTTGAAGAAAGGAGCATCACCGATTTTCAAACGTGCGTATGACGTTCCATTGCGTTTAAAGGACAAGGTTGTTGAACATTTGGACAGTTTGGAGAAAGATGGCGTCATAACACCGATCGATGCAAGCGAGTGGGCATCGCCGGTGATCGTTGTAGTGAAGAAAGACGGTGGTATCAGGATGGTGATCGACTGCAAGGTTTCGATCAACAAGGTGATTATTCCGAACACCTATCCGCTACCGTTGACCAGGATATGTTTGCTTCACTAGCCGGTGCTAAAGTTTTTTGTTCCTTAGATCTTTCCGGAGCGTATACACAGTTAATGTTGTCGAAAAAGTCTAGGAAAATTATGGTGATTAAAGACTGCCCCAGAAAGTATGGACGCACCTAGTCTTGAGTTGTCTGGGCCTGATCGATGGTTCTTGTTTCGGATTTTGTTTTGACTGTTTCTGCTTACTATAAGATCGAAAATTCAAACGTTCTTTGCCGCGAAGAATATTGGAATTCGAAATGATAACATTTTTGGTCATACCCCGCTCTGTGTAAGTTAGAAGGTTTTTTCTTGTGCTCAAACACCTTTATTATTTGTTTATCCAAACGAGGATCTTTATTTTTCTTCCAATTTTTTCCTATGCTTAAACGTATTATCCCCACCATGGTTGCTGATTACTGCTTGCACGACTTTCTCCCTTACTCCCATCATATTTTGCACATTTTCTAAGTGACCTTTCAAACTCTGTACATCGTTTGTGCACATTTTTTCGATGATGTTTCGCTGATAGCTCATGTATTTTGAAACAAATTAATGGAATCGCAAAAACCGCTATACAAATGCTGAGAAAATAGGTTGACCAACAGGATGTTGCTTTCAAAAAGAACTAGTCATCAATAGTTTCGAAATACCAGTATTTTCTTACTGCGTCCATACTTTCTGGACTGGTCTTTAATACGATCAAAGGTTTGTTTTCGTATAATCGTTTACCACAAGGTGCTTCTTCAAGTGCTGCTATTTTTCAGCGAGTCATGGATCAAGTTTTGCAAGGCATAGACGAAGTTTATTGCTACTTAGACGATGTTTTAATAGCTGGCGAGGATTACGAGGATTGTTTAAGAAAGCTTTATTTGGTTTTGGAGCGAGTTTCTAAAGCCAACATAAAAGTAAATTTGCAGAAATGCAAATGGTTTGTGACAAGTTTGCCATTTTTGGGTCACATTTTAACCGATAGAGATTTGTTGCCGTGTCCAGAAAAGGTCGAAACGTTTTCGCTAGGTTTTGGGTTACCTGACGTAGTTGTAACAGATGGCGGACCACCGTTTAGTTCGAAAGAGTTTATAGTTTTCTTCGAAAAACATGGAGTAAAGGTTATGAAGAGTCCACCGTACAACCCATCGAGCAACGGACAAGCGGAGCGCATGGTTCGAGTAGTCAAGGAAGGTTTAAAGAAGTTTCTACTGGATCCGGATATGACTGGTTTGAGTACTGAAGACCTGGTTTCGTATTTCTTGTTTGGTTACCGGAATACTTGTTTAGAGGACGGAAGAACATTTCCATCCGAACGTTTGTTTAGTTTTAAACCGAAGACGCTGTTGGACTTGATCCATCCAAAGAATAGTTTTAAGCATCATTCGACGAAGCCCAAGGAAGTGGATAAGTGTGTTGTACATAGTCCTAAGTTTAAGAAGCATGACTGGATTGACAAGTTGCGTCCTGGAGATATAGTTTACTACAAAAATTTCAGACCTACGGATATTAGACGATGGTTAGAAGCCAAATTTCTCAAACGTATCTCCTCAAATGTCTTTCAGGTTTCTGTTGGAGGAAGAGTTTATTCTGCTCACCGCAATCAGCTCAAGTTGGTTGGCACCCCGAAGCGCCGAGGTTTGGTCTTGGGAAGGAGCGAGAGGATTCAACGAAGAAAACGTACTAGAGAGGACGACGACGAAAGGTTTAGCGACGACGAAGACGAATTTTACGGTTTTCCATCCGAGTCTTTCATCTACCGTGACGGAGACGATCGTAACGGGGTCACAGCTCGTGGTCCTGACGTGGAGGTTAGTGTTCCGCGCCGACGAAGTTTGTCACGAGAGGATGATCAACGAGAATCGTCTAGTTTGCCGCCCGAACAAGTCGAACAGCAGGCCGGTCCGTCAAGTCGATTGCAGAATCATTCGTCACCATCGAAGAACCGACAGGAGTTGGTCAGGCGTTCAAAACGACCTAAGCGTCTGAAGAAAGACATGGACTTTGAGTACTACTAGTTTGTTTGTTTGTTTGTATGTTTGTTTGTATGTTTGTTTGTTTGAATTGTAACTTGTCATGAAGACATTTAAGTTGAATTAGTTTCCGGTATGTTGTTTCACCGATTTGCAATTGTTTAGCGGTAGTCAAGTTTAGCCGTTGAATTGAACTGTTTAAAGAGATGCTTACGGCAGTTAAGTTTTGCTAAACCTGTTGTATAAATATGTTTATAACTAAAAGGGGGAGAACTGTTGCATCCACCCTAGCTACACCACTGACTGTCTGGTACAGCAGTGTGGAGATAAAACAATAAATATCAGTTTACCTACTGACTGCACACCCGGACGGACGCGCGTTTTTATTACTTACCGTTTATCCGAATCACAAGTCTCGGTCCTAATTCGTTAATTAGTAATTAGTTTATCGAACCCAACACTCCAATCGTGTATATAACAGTATCGTATCGTTTAATTTTGACGTTTCCGTTGGTCTGCCACGTAAGTATCTTATTACAATGTCAGTTTTGTGGAGCTTCAGTTTCACAATCTTAGATCAACGTGCTTTCCATCCAGGAACAGATCCACGAGCTCGACAAGATATTTCGCGCTCTAAAATTTAAAACGATTGACAAAATAGGTTAAACTTTAAACATTTTGAAAATGACATGCAAAAAATTAAAAGATATCTTGACCCATGTTGACAATAGTAAACTGACATTTGCTAGACCTACTATGTATCGTAAAAGTATAATCAATAAAAAATATGAAATTCAAATAACTCAACGTACATATGTACAGATGGGTAAATTATTGGTTAAATTGAGAAAAAATCCACAGCTCAGGTGAGATTTGAACTCACGACCCTTATTCGCTAGACAAGTGCTTTACCAACTAAGCTACCGAGACAATTAATGACCCGGCAACTTAGTTGTCATAAGGTTCAATTCTAATCTCATTAATCTATATCATCTACCCCTAAACCACAGATATAACCATCTCTGTTGTACATATGTACGAAGAGCGAAAGCGATTTGTTTATTGTTTGAAACTGTTTGCCTATCGTACAGGCAACGCTTCCTCAACCACTTGTAGAGGAAGAACAATGCTACCTGGAAGGCGATCAAACGCGTCGTTCGCATTCTATTTGATACTTCTGTCAACGACCAAAATTTTAGAAGCACAATTCAGTGCTGATATCGAAGCCGACCTTCAAAAATTTTTAAGTAGAACAGTTTTTGAGTTTTAAGCTAAGTTTCGTGTTGCCAAGTAGAGCGCTCAAGTAACTTTTCCTTACGGAATAATAGCGCGGACAATTTTTCCGCAAGGAATAGTGACAGCTCCATTTGATTCGCACGGGAGGCGTTATGAGTGTTACACTTTTATCCTTACTTGTCATCTGCGAACCGCTCAAGTAATTTTGAAGCGGAATCATTACTTGACTATTACTTGTCCTATCTTTTTGCACAGTACGTACGAAGTGGAAACTAGCCATTAGCTCAATATCGAGTTTTGAAACTTTTCAAAATAGGTAATTTATTAAAACTCAAATATATTGCGTTTTGTTCAACCATTTTTAAATCTTTTTCCATAAATTAAAAGCTGAATACAATACCATTCGATCATCTGAATACAGGTTTTGCGTCAGATTGATGAAATTCAAGATATTGGCGAGTTTTAGAAACGATCTTCTTTTAGCAAAATTCCCAAATTTTTTTTGAAGAAATGCATTTTTTTCAATAAGAAAAAAACCTACTGTAAAAATCTTTCTCGACGTTTATTTGACATATCATATGTAAGCGAGTTACAGTAAAAATTTCAGCTCAATCGGAGCATTGATTACGGAGAATGAGATGTTTGAAGTGAGCGACTTTGCTTAAAAATAGAACAAAAATCGATTTCAAACCATCAACCTTGTATGGAGAGTCGAAAAAATATCCGCTCAACTGTAATTTTTTTCTTTCGCGTTTTTGAACTCAGGGCATAATTCTACACCAAAAATGATCATCAGCTTACCGAGTTCAAAAATGCTGTAAACTAGTGTTATCTAAAAAACACCAAAAAATACCTCTCCAAATATTGGCAATATGTTCACCTAGTATTGCTTCATATTGGCTGAAAATTTGAATTTACGATTTTTTGCGCTTTGTGAGATATTAAGGCCTGAAATTCACACTTTTTATTTGGAATTTGTATTTTAATTTTTAATGATAATATTCAACATATTCCCATACAATGTGTTTGGTTTGACACATATGCATTAGGAAAAAAAATTAACTCACATGGTTTCTGGTAAAAATGTCAACATTAGCTTAAAAACTGTTTTTTCATTGATTGGTTTTTAACTAGCAGACCCGGCAAACGTCGTCCTGCCTGCCTACTCTGTTTTTTGACATCCGGTTCCATAAAGAAATGCCCCTCAAAATGGAATTTCAGATTTTCCCGTTTTTCTTGCCTTCCCGGTCACTTTATCTAATTATTTTTTCGTACGAACACATCGGAGCCCTGGCGGAATGCAACAGTGAAAGAATCATATCTATCTGTTGACACGTTCCCGCGCCTATTCGTGACATACAGACACCATCCCATTTTTATTTATATTGAAATAACTCGAAAACAGTAGGCATTGGAGTTTTGACGTCTGAGAAGGAGTTGTTTATTTTGCCAAAATAAATATTATGCCTCTCAAGAAAAATCAGAATATGGCGATTATCTGCCTCTGGCTTCTGATATCAGCGCGACAGTCACTAATCATAACAGCGTCACCAGATTTAAAAGTATATAATTCCACTATATGGGGTTTGACAGGAAGAACACTCATTCCACTGAGCTACTTTTGCCGTTCGTCACAAATACATTCAAAAACATCTGTCACTTCGCGAAACCCACGTGCTTTTGTTTTTGGCGGGAACACTTTTTCTTTTGTTTTGCCTTGCGACCGCCGCAGGACTCTAATAAAAGATAAGCGCGACAATACAAGAAATACAAGTTAGAGTAATAACTCGATCATAAAAAATATTTACATCACATATTTTGAGGAAAAAACAATTGAAAAAAAAAATGTGTAAAACCAATGCCGCAAACAGCAAACAGCACAATTGTGCTGGTTCGTCACGAAAGGGATATCCATCGAGAGCAGAATGTAAAGCTGAACAACATTTATCAGCTCACAACCACAATCTATCCACCGTGTTCTTTCATTAGTTTCCTTACTACCTCTTACTTGGAGTAGCTTTAGGTTCGCCGAAAATCCAATAAATACTAAGTTATGATAAAGCCTGTATCCGCAGTAATCGGGACACAGAAATATGGCTGTAACTATGCAATAGATACATTAAAATTGCTCAAATTTTGTCTGATAATATCTCAAGGTGTGTTCATTTCACCTGCAAAATTTCATGTGAATCGGTGAAGTACCTTTTGTTGTAGCAATGAAACAGTAGAACGCGAGCAATTGAATTTTGTGCAGCCCCTAGTTTAGCTTGTCAGCGCTGTAACTTTTGAATTTGATAAAGAAAATGACTGAAATTTTGAACACAAACCTCTCAATCTTTACTTGCATAGGCAAAATTTAATAAAAATCGATGCACTATCAACAATTTTATAGTCGAAACATATATTGGGGCTGACCGTGATTTTAGCCCCTCAGAAAACAATTAGTGAGTACCCAGGGCCGGATCTAAGGGGGGGCCGGGGGGGCCCAGGCCCCGGGCCCCCACATTTTAGGGGCCCCCACAAAAACTTTTTTTGGTTGCTAACATTAGCTTTATTTCTCATATTGCTCCAGAACTGTTCGAAAAAGAGGAAAAACATTTTTGGTCGTCTCTCCGTGGGGCATCCGCTCGGGCCCCGGGCCCCCACAATCCTTAATCCGGGCCTGTGAGTACCCCTTATTGTTTTGATTGTATTGTTGAAAGTACTACACCAATAATCAACAAATTTTGCAGGCATAATATAAACATAATCAACTACCTTTTGTGAAAATTTCATGACAATTGTCAGAGACATTCAAAAGTTATGGGCAAACATCGCACAGAAAAATCATGAAACATTTTCACTAACACTATCTCCTATCAACAACAGTAACTTTCAATCCAATTGGGTTCTTTAGGGGTATCCAGATTATTGCATAATCGGAATCTCTTTCCAAAAATTAGTCGAAATCCAAAATTTCATCATTTTTGGTGCCCGGGAACTATTTTTAAAATGCATTTAAAGTTTGTATGGGGAAAATTTTTTGTTCGGGGCGAACTGTCACTTTATCGAGGGAACTGTCATTCTATCCACGGAAATTAAAAATGTTTTGTTCATTTGACCATCAAAACAAAGGAATTGGTACGCAATAAAATCACCTTAAACTCAGATAAATGAGCTCTTTCGATTAGGCTAAAGAAAATGGCAATATTTAATTCGCTAAACAACCCAATTGATAAAAGTTGATGAATTTTTGCAAGAAAGTGTCTCTATAAGTATTATAACTGCTCACGAAGTTTCATAATTATCTTCACAGAACTTTGAATTGTAGCGGAAAAGAACCATCTAGTATGCGAATGAAAATTGGTGTTGATTGTACAAAATCTTAAAAACCACGTCTGTTTGTTTTTTATCCACAGTTAAAAGTAATGCATCGATTTTTATGAAATTTTGCACAAATAATAAACATACATCAAAGAGTTCTCAGTTAATTTTTGGCCAATTTTTATTGATTCAGTACAGAGTTACTGCCGTACCTTTGTGTCCCGAATAATGGGGATACAGGCTTTATTTACATATCTGCATGCAAATACTATGCAGTTGCGTGTTCATTGGGTTAAAACAGTGATTCCCAAAGTGGGCGAAATCGCCCCCTTGGGGGCGAAAATCAGGCCCAGGGGGGGGCGAAATTTTGAGAAATCAAAATTGGGGGGCGAAAATACTAAAAAGGGGGGCGATTTTTTCAATGATTGGAAAACATTAAAAGTATTGAATTACTGAATCAAAAACTCCCTGACATTCAAACTTATAGTTCAAGTTTTGTGTAGGATAATAAAAAATGCTGTGACTATTAAACATAAGCATCGACTTAATTTTACAGAATTATTAGTACTTATGTAGACTCTTTGGAAAAATTGCTAGACAAGACTGCGACACGTATTTCTGAAGGGTTTGTGTGATTCTAGAAATCTAAATAAAAATATATTTGAAGACTCCTATAATGAACATTCGTGAATCCCGATTAGTTTTTGTCAAAATTATGAAAAGAACCAAAAAAAGAACATAGTTTTTTTTTCGCGAATTGATGAGAGAAATTGCGTTTCAACTCGTAGGCGGACTTATTCATGGAATTTCCAAGCAAAAACATGAATATCAGACGAATTTCAGAACACTTTTCTGATGAAATTCGTATCACAGTGTTTACAGACAATTGCGTTAATTTGAAAACATTCCAAAAATTCTGCGTAAAATTTCATTTAAATATTCCTTTTAAATCTAGTCTTTGCTGCATATTTACTTATTTGATAATTTATTTAAAACACAGAAAGCATTCAAATTTATACGAAGCTCGTTGATTTGAATCTGGATGTGGATTTGGAGAAACGTAACTACATTTGAAAATACAGGGACGATTCGCTCGTTGAGAGCTCGTTAGATGGGCTGTCTCGATGGTTGAATGTTCACTGGTTGGGACAAAACCCAACTAAAAAGCACTGTCAATGTCAAAATAGATGTCAAAACGAGTTTGACGTCTGAGCGCCGTCGCATCACAGCTCCTGTATACAGAACGTTTGTGCAAGTGTGTGAGTGCTTCGTGACGTATTTCTCGTCACTTGCGTGTGTCTAGAGCATTTTCATCAGTTGTCAGTTGCCCCAACGAACGAACACGATTCGCTAATCGGGGCGCAATCGTAACCCAACCTGCGAATCCGGACTGTACACCGATATTTATTATTATTATTATTTTCCCTTTATTATCGAGATTTTCAGCCCTCAGCAACACATCGATACTTTTCTGAGTTGCACTTTTTTCACATAACATATGCTTGTAATCGTTTTCAAATTCTCCACCAGTCTTATTTGACTACTTGTGATCAAACATTGACTCTCAGTTGTTGAAAAAGTCCTTTTAAAAGCAATCATAAAACATCTGGTTGGGAATATCGAGTGTTCATATAGGTTCATATGTGTTCACAGTTCGTTGTATTTTGATTAATGAATGCTCAATTAACAACGGTTTGAGAAGTAGGCATAAACACGATTTAAATATTTTTGTAAGTACGATTAAAATTCAATATACACTGTGGTGCATAATTGATCGGACAAACGCCGATTTTCATACAAAATGGCCAAGTTTGAGCTGCTCTTACTATGGTTTGCTTTGGTGGATTGAGCTCAATTTTTGACACGGAACTACAAATATGCTGAATTTTGTGTATACAAAGTATAAAAAGTTTTCGTTCACAGGTCTGGGCGTGGCAAGGCGTTGAAAATATTGCAAAAGTGATCGGACAGCGGTACCCCTTTGATTTACACGCGTGCCGCTGTCCGATCACTTTTGCACTATTTTCAACGCCTTGCCACGCCCAGACCTGTGAACGAAAATTTTTTATACTTTGTATACACAAAATTCAGCATATTTGTAGTTCCGTGTCAAAAATTGAGCTCAATCCACCAAAGCAAACCATAGTTACAGCATCTCAAACTTGGCCATTTTGTATGAAAATCGGCGTTTGTCCGATCAATTATGCACCACAGTGTATTTGTTTTTGAATACGAAACATCAACGCATTTACAAAACAATTTAATGAAAATGAGAGTGACACAGATTTAGATACACTGTTAGATTTTGCCACAGTAGCGCTTTTAAAGGCTTTGGCTAAGCATTCAGCCTTCTACTATAGAAAAAATAAAATCTTACCTAGGGGGGCGAAAATATTTTTTTTTAGCTCTAAGGGGGCGATACCTGCTAAAAGTTTGGGAAACATTGGGTTAAAACATAGGTTTAAACATATTGATTGTGGGCTTCGTGGCCGTGCGGTTAGCGGCGGCAGTCGTCTAGGCGTTTCGTAAACCTCGAAGTGTGGGTTCGATTCCCGCTCCAGTCGGTGGAAACTTTTCGTCAAACGAAAAATTCATCGCTGGGCCACTGGGTGTTCTGTGTCTTGTCCGTTGTCTAGTGTAAGTAATGTGCTCAGTCTGTGCAGCCTCTGGCTGAAGACGGTGTGAATTGTCTTTTTTTTTAATACATAAACATACACAGAAAAAACTGTTGTGTAATATTACATCTGAACTGCTGCAACCCGATCAATACGTCGGTTGCATGAATATTACACAGGACGATGTACACATAAGAACAAAAGATTTTACATCAAAACGATATCGTACATAGGAATCGTGATTACATCGGTTATTTAGTACATCGGAATGAGTTACATCGGGCAGGTTGCATTTATTTTTTGCTGTGTACTCTGCAAATAATTGGTATAAATTCATACTCTCTCAAATAACTCTCATTTTTAGTAAACATCCATGCTGCACAGAGAATGTATTGCAAACCCGAATAAAAATTTACATTAGCCTGACGTTAAATTTCGATGTATACATCAACATCAAGGTTTGATGTACTTCTGATGTTGAACATTAGAAAACATTACGATTCAGATGTGTTTATGCAAGGTAACATAATGTATACATCAGGAAATCAAACGTTTTTCTGATGTCAAGCAAATAATCCGAAACATCAAAATCTGACGTTTTCAAATGTTTTTTGATGTGCAAAAAACATAAAACTCTAACGATTTTCTTTTGTATGTTGATGTAAAATAACAATAGATTTGGACGTTTTCAGATGTTTCATGATGTGCAAAAACATTAGATTCAAACGTTTTGTTATGTATGTAGATGTAAAAAACATTAGAATTATACGTTATATTGATGCAAATTGAGACATCGGATTTAGATGTTTTCAGATGTTTTATGGTGTGCAAATACATTAGATTCAAACGTATTTCTGATGTATGTTGATGTAAAAAACATCAGATTCAGACGTTTCCTGATGTATGTTGACGTCAATTCTGACATTTGTTTTAGACGTTTTTAGATGTTTTATGATGTGTAAATACATTAGATTCAAACGTATTTCTGATGTATGTTGATGTAAAAAACATCAGATTCAGACGTTTCCTGATGTATGTTGACGTCAATTCTGACATTTGTTTTAGTCGTTTTTAGATGTTTTATGATGTGTAAATACATTAGATTCAAACGTATTTCTGATGTATGTTGATGTAAAAAACATCAGATTCAGACGTTTCCTGATGTATGTTGACGTAAATTCAGTCATTAATTTAAAATGTTTTTAAATGTTTTATGATGTGCAAATAGATTAGATTCAAACGTATTTCTGATGTATGTTGATGAAAAAACATTAGATTCAGACGTTTTCTTACGTTCTTTGATGTACATAACCATTTGATACCAAGATGGATACTCATATTTGCAAAAAACAAACGTGTTCTAATGTTCTAGATTACATACCACAGTTATATGTATTGCGATTGATAGATATTGATAGATTGAAGTCATATTATTAAATACTCGTTTTCCTTTCGATTGTCCGTCTCTAGGTCCGTCTAGAATGTCTTAGTAATGCATACATTTTGATCATAGCAGTAGCTCCCGTGCCCCATCAGTCAGTTAACTGACCTCAGCTTACCTAACATCATATGTGGCAACTCTTTAAGCGACATATTGGAACTAGTGCCGAGAACGCGAAGAGTTGTTAGACCACTGATGTAGGCGCCAAATCATGGGTGACGAATTTTACGGCGTGCTTGATCAAATTTGTAGCATTTTACACAATCTATTGGACAACAAAAGAAATTCGAATAGTTAATAACAACTTCTCATCAATACACCTATTGTCTACACCTCTAACTACATAGCACCTTACCTTACTTCCGACATGATAGATTGAAGTTATATTCTTAAATACTCGTTTTCCTTTCGATAGTCCGTCTAGAATGACTTAGTAATGCATACATTTTGATCATTGCAATAGCTCCCGTGCCCCATCAGTCAGTTAACTGACCTCAGCTTACCTAACATCATATGTGGCAACTCTTTAAGCGACATATTGGAACTAGTGCCGAGAACGCGAAGAGTCGTTAGACCACTGATGTAGGCGCCAAATCATGGGTGACGAATTTTACGGCGTGCTTGATCAAATTTGTAGCATTTTACACAATCTATTGGACAACAAAAGAAATTCGAATAGTTAATAACAACTTCTCATCAATACACCTATTGTCTACACCTCTAACTACATAGCACCTTACCTTACTTCCGACATGATAGATTGAAGTTATATTCTTAAATACTCGTTTTCCTTTCGATAGTCCGTCTAGAATGACTTAGTAATGCATACATTTTGATCATTGCAATAGCTCCCGTGCCCCATCAGTCAGTTAACTGACCTCAGCTTACCTAACATCATATGTGGCAACTCTTTAAGCGACATATTGGAACTAGTGCCGAGAACGCGAAGAGTCGTTAGACCACTGATGTAGGCGCCAAATCATGGGTGACGAATTTTACGGCGTGCTTGATCAAACTTGTAGCATTTTACACAATCTATTGGACAACAAAAGAAATTCGAATAGTTAATAACAACTTCTCATCAATACAATGGTTAGTTTTGGACACCTATGAAAGATGTACATATATGCTTATAGCTTTACGATCGCTCAGGCCAAGGTGTCTCGGGAATTTGGGTATTGTTAGTGGGAAGGTAGACTCCAAAGGATACGTTTGGTGAACGTTGAGGCGCACAAAATATTATTTGGTTGTGTTGAAACAGCTGCCTGCATAATTCATCTGATCTGTTTCTTCATATTGACCGCTGCAGAACTGGGTGGCCGAAAATCTGGAAAGGAAAACTGTATCAACATATTTCATTGAATAAACTATTCGTGATACGCTTGCAATGGTTATACACCTTACCATAGTTCCTGTATTATATAATAAACCTACCTGAATCCTCCCGAAAGAATATGTTCATTATCAGCAAACACTAAACACACCAACAGACACACCGAAAAAAAATCACTACATCAAATCTTGATTCTGGATTGTTCCTACAGGAGCCTGACTACATTTGTTAGGAAAATAGCATGATCAAATTTTAATGTGGTAGTCCTTGCGCCGTAACGCACTATTCCAAGGTGATATACTCACCTTAAGGGTTCCGAAGAAAAAAAAAACATTTAGGTACATACAAACTTTAAATTAATTTTATAAAGACGCGGACACCGTCTTCAGCCAAAGGCTGCACAGACTGAATGAAAATTGACACTAGACAAGGGACACACGGAGCATGTACCAGTGGATACGGAGAAGAAACTATTCTCAAGAAAATTCCCGGAGCGGGAATCGAACCCTCACCCCACAGCATGGTGCGATTAGAAGCTTGGTGACCCTAACCGCACAGCTACGAGGCTCCACATTTGTTGTTTGTCTGTATTAACGAGATTTTTAACCCTAGGCTAGTTCATCTCGGGACCACGCATAACCACATTATGTGAGTATGTCGGGAATGGGATTCGATCCCAGATCCTCGGCGTGATAGTCTTGTGTTCATACCACCACACCAGGTTCGCTCCACATAAATTAATTTAAATTTAATTAATTTTAAAGTTTCGATTTGGGGAAATTATTCCATGGATTCCTTTAAAGGACCCAATGAAGGCAGATTTAAAGTGGAAATGAGCAATTATAGAATCAAATTAAAATTATCCTGGTATAATCGCAATTCAGTCGCATATTTGAGTCGTTTCAGATGATCTTTTTGGTGAAAACCGGGTAGAAAAAATCGATGGGGAACTGGTATTTCCCTTTCAAACTTTCAAAATTACACGACATAACCTCAATTTTTAATCGCCAATGCAGCTGTAACTTCTTGCTTACTTGGAAGGGTCACCATGAAATAAGATAGGTCAGTCGTTCTCCATGAATTCCTGGAGCAATCGTTGAAAGAATTCACTGGAAGCATTGCCGGAAAAATCTATGAAGTAATTCCTGGATGAATCTCTGGTAGAAAGCCTACAGGAATGCATGGATGAATTTCTGAAGAAACCCTAAAGGAATTCCCGGAGAAATCCCTGGATGAATTCCTCAAAGTATACCTGGAGAAACTCCTGGATGAATTCTGGGAGGAATCACTAGAGGAAATGCTAGAGGAATTTCTGAAAGAATCCTTGGAAGAACTTCTGGAGAAATCCCTGAAGCAATTCCTGGAAAAATCTTTAGAGAGAATCCTGGACGAATGCCTGGAGGAACTTCTGGACAAATTCCTGGAGAAATTCTCGGATGAATTCTTGGAGCAATCCCTGGAAGAACTCATTAAGGAATCCCTGGAGGAATTCGTGGAGAAATCTCCTGAAGAAGTCTGGAAGGAATCCCTGGAGAAAATTCTGAAATAATCGCTTGAGAAATTTCAGGATGATTTCCTGGAAGAATCTTTAGAAGAATTCCTGGACGAATCTTTGAAGGATTTCCTAAAGGAATCCCTTGGGAAATCTCTGGAGAAATCCCTGAAGTAATTCCCTTGAGTTTCTTGAGGAATTTCTGAAGGAATTACTGGAGAACACCTCGAGAGAATTCCTGGAGAAATCCCTGGGGGAATCCTTGGAGAAATTCCTGGAGGAATCCATGAAGCAGCTCCTGGATGAATTCTTAAGGGAATTTCTGGAGGAAAATCTGGAAGAATTCCTGGAGGAATGCCTGGAGGAATCCCTGAAAAATTCTAGAAGGTATTGGTAGAGAAAATCCTGGAAGAATTTCTTAAGGAATCCCTGACGGATTTCCTGAATAAATTCCTGGACTCCTGGAAGAACTCCTGGGGGAATTCGTGGAAGAGTCTCTGAAGCAATTCCTGGAGAAATAGCTGGAGGAATTTTTGAAGGAATCGCTGAAAGAATTCTTTGAGGAACATCTGCAAGAATGTCTGGATAAATGCCTGAAAAATTGTGGAGCCTCGTAGCCGTGCGGTTAGGGTCACCAAGCTTCTAATCGGACCATGCTATGGGGTGAGGGTTCGATTCCCGCTCCGGGCGATGAAACTTTTCGTGAGGATAGTTTCTTCTCCGTATCCACTGGTGCATGCTCCGTGTGTCCCTTGTCTAGTGTTAAGTTTCATTCAGTCTGTGCAGCCTCTGGCTGAAGACGGTGTCCGCGTCTTTTTTTTTTTCTTTTAAAAAAATGCCCAGGAGAATTCCTGGTGGAATTCTCGGAGGAATCCCCGAAATATTTCCTGAAAAAATCTTTGGAGGAATTCCTGGGGGAATTCCAAAAGAAATTCCTGATGAATTCCTGTAGTAATCTCTGGAAAAATCCATGGAGGAATGCTTTGAAGAATTCCAGGATAAATTGAGAATCCCCTTGATATTCGACGACTGTTCTGAACAGTTTTACAAACAGTCGGGATAATCCAACTTTGAACTGAATACACAATAATCTGAGGAAATTTTAAAGCTCAAATGAGTGCAACTGTCTTATGTGAACCCATCTTTTGTTTACAACATATTACATGTTGAGTTACATTGTAAAAAGTTTAAAATCGCCTATGGCCAATTTGAGGTACTAGTCATAATTGGTACACTTACCCTACTTTCGCTCCCTAGTTTCTGTCGCTATTGGATTTGACGGTGGGGCTCCGCGTTAGAGATCCAACTGTGAGGCCACTATGCCGTTGGGAGCCAGAGCAGACGCTCGGAACACACCTCCTCCTCGCCTTTAGTTGGTGCTGGTTGTCACTGATTGCAGCACCCTAACAGGTCGGAAATGCATTCCAAACCATTATGTTCACTCGTTAACACCACTCGCTGATTCCCTCGCCGTCATTAAAGCACCTCCACACGGGGAACGAAGGCAGCGCGAGAAAATGAAGAAGCGGCTTGCTGCCTCCGACTGGCATCTTCACCGCGAAACACACAAAAACTACTCCGGACCCACACGGGGACAGACGACGCGTACACAAACCGACGACAGCACGAGCAAACAAGAAAAAGCGGCATCTTGCCTCCGACTGGCATCTTCACCGCGAACCACACACAAACTGCTTCGGATGACGCGCACACAAACCGTAAGTTACCTACCACTCAACGCACGACGGAAGAAAATGGGGTGGTGAAAATTTACTTACTTTTACACGCACAAAACACCTCCGAAACGGCACGGAATCCACAATCTGCCGTTCGCCAAATGTTCTTCCTGGGCCAGACTTTCCTTTGGCACTTTTTTTGGCCACCGAAAACTTTTTTTACAAGAGGATTCCGCACTTGAAAAAACCGAAAAAAAACTTGAACCCACTCCAGAAAGGCTTGACGTACAACGCTAAATTAGAGTCACACATTTTCAGAAAAAATCCATGGCACTCAAAAATGAGTAACATTCACATATATTCTAAATAAAATATCTCGTTCGCTCACGGAATTTTAATGTTTTTCGGTACTTATGGTAAACAATATTGCTATGCCTAAATTATTGCAAAATACAGGTTTATGCGGATGCCGAGGCGGATGCACGAGGTGATTTTAAATTTGTGTCTTTACAGAAAGTCCAACGGAATTAGACTGATTTTGTGTAGGTATCATGCATTTCTGTGTTATGAAGTTTACACGTGTGGGGAAAGTTATCTTTCGTTGCACAAATTCATGTGTTTACTTGTTTGACTTTTGAGTGGCGTCGTGTTATTTAGGTGGCTATGGAAAAAAGTTCATTTTCTGTAAACACGGCACCGTTCAAACGTCAAGTTAGTGAGATTATCTGTGATGTTTCATTCTGGTGTAACATTACTTTCATCTGTCGTTAGATGTATGCTGATGTTCCAAGATTTCAAATGGGGAACACTTGACATTAATATGAAGTTTATTTCTAATGTAACGTTTTATTTTGCTGTCGTTACATGTTTTCTGATGTTTCAAGTGAGCAACACTCGACATCAATATGATGTTTAATTCTAATGTAACATTTCAATCGTGTGTCGTTAGATGTATTCTGATGTTTCAAGTGAGCAACACTTAACAACAATATGACATTTAATTCTAATGTAACGTTTCATTCTAGTGCCGTGATATGTATTCTGATGTTTCAAGTGAGCAATACATGACAACAAAATGATGTTCGATTCTGACGTTACATTACATTTATCTGTCGTTAGATGTATTCTGATGTTTCAAGCGAGCGAAACTCGACATCAATATGAAGTTTGATTCTAATGTTACATTACATTCATCTGCCGTTAGATGTAGTCTGATGTTTCAAACGGCAACAATTGAAATCGATATGACATTTGATTTTGATGTAACATTAGAAGATGTTGTATTTGGATGTTATGTGATGTTAAATTCAACATCACATTGAAGTTTGACTTAAATGTTACATGTAAATCTTATGTATCACTGTGTACTTAGATGTTACATTGAAGTCTGAGTACATTAGAAGAACAACGATGTACATTACATGTTAAGGTTTTATAGATGTATGCTGATGTTTTCTACATTACAATTTCTATTCGGGAACGCACATTTTTTAAAGTTACTCGTACGCTCACATTTTTGCAAAATATCCTTATTTTTCGGTATTTGAAGGTGGTTTATAATCCCAGTGAGGTTGCCATATCGAATTTATTGCAAAATACATGCTCATGTGAGCAAGCATGTGAGTGCACGAGCTGATTTATTGTGCCTGCAGAAAAAAATTGGAAGCGACGTGTCGCTGGACTGCTCACAAATCACCAGCGAAGTTCATGATACATTCATCCAGTGTAGTCTTGATTCACAAAGTGACAAAACTTCTCAAAAAATTTGAAACTAATAAATGAATATTTTTGCATAAGTTGAAACTCAACTATCAAAAATCCATTATTTAAGGTGATAAATGACAAAATTGCATTA
This sequence comes from Aedes albopictus, assembly GCF_035046485.1. NCBI lineage: Eukaryota > Metazoa > Arthropoda > Insecta > Diptera > Culicidae > Aedes > Aedes albopictus. The sequence continues at coordinate 206,379,534 of NC_085138.1, forward strand.
TAGAATAACTAAAAATGCGAAATTTTATTAAAAGTTTGAAGTATCTTCGACATGGACCAAGACAACATTACCGTCTAACACACCGTGATTGTTATTTACTTCTACGACGAATTTCCCACCCCCGTCGATCCGATGTGATGCTTATTGTATTTGGTCATGGAAAAGATCGTTTTAAGTAAAGACACTATATGCAAAGACACGAAATGTTCCAATTGGAATTCCAAATTTGCTGTCAATGTCGTTCCAATCGAGCAGGAGACCTGTACGCGCTTTAAAAGCATTGCTCGACAGCATCATCGTCATGTGGCGACAATCATCATCAACAGCAACAATCATCAAATTTCGTGTCTTTAGCATACAGTGTCTTTAGTTTTAAGGAGCTGATCACGATTTTTTCCCATAATCACATTTCTGATGAACTTTTTGCCCCACAAAGGCCTTTGCCGGTCAATTCCGGATGGTTTTGCACGAAATTAAACACATTTTTGCGCAATCGATACGGTGACGATCGGAGGATTATGACTGTTGAAATGTCCGTTTGTCCGCCTTCGATGCCACGGTGGATTGATGCTGAATTGAATGTCGTTTTGGTGGCTTTATTAAATTCAAATGTTATTAAGATGCATTAAAGGAATGTGAACCAACTTAAATATCTAAAAAAGGAAAAATCGTTTCAGATTGAAATGGTAGAACGGCAGACAGCTCCAACTGGAGGTAAACAAGGATGGTTGGTGACAAAACGTCAGGACTACAATGACAGTTCGATTGACGTCGCTGGAAATTGTCGCGTCGCTGGACTGTCCAGCGAATTGCAGGTTAGTGCTGCAGCGACAATACAAAATGTGTGTTTGTTATGTGCAGCGTGGAAGTTTACTAAAAATGTGCAGGCCGAACACATTTTTGAGCGCAACCGTTTTTGCGTGTAAAGCTAAGTTTCCAGATCCCAACACTGAGGCAAAAATACTTAAGTCTAGTACGCAGATGGTGAGAAAAGCACTCAAGAAAAAATCGCTCTAATTACCAAAGGAATTTTGACAACTGATTAGTATGGGACGAAATGTCACTTTTCCGTGAGGAATAATTGAACGGAATATTTTTCCGCGAGGAAAAGTGACAGCTCCATTTGATTTGCACGGCAGGCGTTACGAGCGTTACACAATTTTCATTTCTTTCCAGCTGCGGACCGCTCAAGAAATTTTAACAGCGAAATCATTTCTTGATCGTTTCTTGGCCTATTCTTTTCCACAGTTCTTATCAGGTGCGTACCACCCATTAGGAAGAACATTAGAACCCCTTATGATTTGGCGACACTACGATTATTGTTGAAAGACATACATTTCGCTTATGATTAAGAAGGAGAAAATCAGCATCAAGTCACTTAACAATATCTTAAGCTTCTCTTATGAATATCGTTGGATCAAAATTATAACTATCGTACGTTTGCTTTAATTGAATTCAACTATGAAAACTTATGGAAATCAATATTATCAATTATGAATATCATGTCGCAAGTGGAATAATATTCGTATTTATATTTTGTGGATTTTTGGGGATTTAACTTTATGTAATTATACACGCCATGTCATGTTTCTTGAATGAGCCATTTTACGAGACGTTTCGGATCAGCTGATCGCTCATTTCATGAATGAAAATTTGACAGGAGGTTGCGCCCAAGCCCGTGAGTGTTAATATCAATATCAACACTGTTGTCGTTTCGTAAAATAGACTATTACCGCGTGAGTAAACCGATCGGTTTCTCATGGATTACTTGAAATAAAAATACAAGAAGCGAGTGCACATTCATTCATGAATACAAGTTTGCATGGATGGCTAGCAATCTGCGGTGAAATAAATGCACGTCCTTCTTTTTCCTTTAAACTAAAAAAAACTTGCTTCTTCTTACTTTCATTAAAACGTGGAAATCGATTAAAAGGCCGATCGTTTTACTTACGTAATTCAAGACTTGTCGTTAATTTTCGACACTTGGGAAATTAAATTAATTTGATTTCGTGTCCGATATTGCGCAGTTCCCACCCAACTGGACCCCTTTCGCAGTTAGTATAAGTGCGGGATCGTGAATAAAACTGCGATTTTGCATCGAATCGTTTCGGTGTCTTCTGCGCACTTATTCAGCACTTTGTAATGCATAAGTGCGCAGAAGACACCGACACGATTCGATGCAAAATCGCAGTTTTATTCACGATCCCGCACTTATACTAACTGCGAAAGGGGTCCAGTGAGGTGGGAAATGCGCAATACTTAATTTCAAAAACAGATCTGTGAGTAATGGTTGTTTGTCTAAAACGTAGCTGATTGCACTCTGAAACGAAACAAAACTTTCTTCTCTTAATATTTAAGCCATTTTTGTTTACTTGCGGTATACACTTTGATTAGTTTAACAACACACTTAGAAAATTTAACCGAACTCGGTTGAATTTCAACCGAGTTTTTATCTGCTGAACGCTCGGTTGGGTGTTCGGTTGAAAGTGCATTAACCGAGTGATCGGTATAGATTTTGTTTGAACCAAAACGTCAAACTTACCGAAGCAGTCGGTTGGAGCTGAAGCAAAATTAATAAACCGACGGTCGGTTATACATCCTGGATGTTTTGGAAATGTTATTCGAATACCAATGATTAATGAGCTATCAAATAATTAACTACGCGATTACATTTTTCATTGCATGTTTTATTAATCATACTTGTAAGCCATGTCATAATAAATGAATTTTGGAATTTCGATTGGGAGAATCGTTTCTATGTAGCTGGCAAAGCTCGCCCGCTTCCGATGTTGCGTTGGGTATCAACTGGAACAAAGTAGGAGAAACATAACTAATCGCACATTATTTTGCTCAACGATTTTGATATCTCAATGGTATAAGCACTTACCAGCATCTCCATGTAGATTCCTCCTAAATCCGCCAACACAAAGCTTGTTATTTGCACAAAACACCGGTAGTTTCATAATTTAGTCTAACTGATGAAAACTGAGAAAAACAAACATGGCCGCGCGATTGTTCAGCTCGTCAGCTTGGTGAACCGAGTTTTCTCGGTATCTTGCACCGAGTTTGTATATTTTCAATGAGAACCGTCTTTTTCGGTAGTGTTGACGTATGAATCTGTCATTTTTACCGAGCATTCGCTTTTAATCGACAGAATATCTGGCATGTACCGAATTTCTCGGTTTGCCAAATGCAACCGATCGATTTCGTTAAAAAATTAAACCGAGTTCGGTATTAAAAACTAAGTGTGAAGTATACTTGATTAGCCTAAAAAGTTAAACTGAGCCAGAGTTATACGAGGTTATTTTAAGTAACACTAAGTTATTCACCGCGTCGACGAAAACAGTTTTCCCCTCTGAATCACTAACGGCAAATGAATTTGCCTGCAATACTAAAATTTAGTAATGCGGCGATTTCCGCTGATTTTTATCGAGAAATGGTAAGTATTTGTTCAACGTGAATGTTACAGGCTGAGATTTAGTATATTTTTGCTGCAGACTCCATTATCAACCATATTTACCACCGGCCCACGCACGCAATAATCTGAATGACCATTGTCAGCGTTTTCCCGCAAGATTCATCGTTGTGCAACCGATTCCGGAAACATCCTTAGACAGAGATCCGTACTTGATCCGTAGAAAAGAAATCCACAGATTGTGCCAATGTCCGAGGTAGGTCGTGAGCGAGGTCGTGAGTACTACTTTGTATTCGTTGGAAGTGCTCTAAAAATGTTATTTATCGTTCTGAACAGGTACCTATCTTTCCGCCACAGGAAGTGCACTTTCTGACCGCCACGATCGGATTTCTGGCCCACGCCGTGGCCTACGGAATGGGTATCCGGTAGCTGTTACCCAGCAGCCGTTCCGACGTCGAAATTATCTTGTTCCTGTCCATTATGCTACACAAGGCTGTCGCGGCAGAAGAGAAGGTCCTGGATGTCACCGTTATCGCGAAGCTGTTTTCCGGGGATTCACTTGATATATTTTATAATTAGATTTTAAGATTTTATTATTTATTTGATTAAATAAAGTTGCAGTTGCGAGAATATTTATTTTTCCCCTAGAAAAAAATAACAAAAACAAAACAATTTCCATACATTTTACATTAAATCCTGGTTAAACTAGCCGCGATATACCGCACTTATACTAGAATACGTGTATATCGGAGTTATACTTAGCCTGTATACCCAGCACATAAACGGAGTCTGGGGTCAACCAGGCGAATAGTGATTTAGTCTAGGATTTATACTTTTTAGTTTAGATTTTTTTCTGAGTGTGGAATTCATACCATCACTGTCACATCTTTCATAGATTTCCGTTATGATTGTTTCACAACCATGCCGCTTATATTAATCATAAGCTGTAGCTATGGAACGCGTGTTCAACAACTATAAACTCAATAAGCGAGTGTTGAAATAGAAAAATCGTCCATTCATAAGTTCCGAATTATGAAATTCCTAAGTGTTTTTGCCTCAATGAAGTAGAGCGCGCAAGTAAAGTAGGAATCCTACACACACACTCAAAAATCAACAGTCCAACTCAAGAAACACCACCACCACACCAAACACACGGATAGCTAAAAGATTAGATCCACACCAGTTCACTCAGAAAAAATCTAAACTAAATAGTATAAATCCCCCACTAAATCACTATTCGCCTGGTTGACCCCAGACTCCGTTTATGTACCGGGTATACATGCTAAGTATAACTTCGATATACACGTATTACAGTATAAGTGCGGTATATCGCGGCTAGTTTAACCAGGATTTAATTAAAAATGAGTGGAAATTGTTTTGTTTTTGTTTTTTTTTTCTAGAAAAAAAATAAAAAATATTCTAGCGACTGAAATTTTATTCCATCAAATAAATGATAAAATCTTAAAATCTAATTAAAATATGTCAAGTGACCCCCGGAAAACAGCATCGCGATAACGGTGACATCCAGGAACTTCGCGGTATTCTTCTGTTCTGCCGTGACAGGAACAAGATAATTTCGACGTCGGAACGGCTGGTGGATAGCAGCTACCGGACACCCATTTCGCCGGCCACGGGGTGGACCAGAAATTCGATCGTGGCGATCAGAATGTGCACTTCCTGCGGCGGGAAGATACCTGTTCGGAACGATGAATGTCACTTTTCAGAGCACTTCCAACGAATACAAAGTAGTTCTCACAACCTACCTTGAACATTGTCACTGTCTGCAGATTTCTTTTCTACCGGATCTCCGTCTTAGGATGCTTCCAAAATCGGTTGCACAACGGGGGATCCTGCGGGAAAACGCTGGCAATAGTCACTCGGATGGTTGCGTGCGTGGGCCGGTGGTAGGATTGATAATGGAGTCTGCAGCAAAATCTTAGTCTGTGCCACTCACGTTAAAATGCACCGGAAATCGTCGCATAACTTTAAATTTTAGGATTACAGGAAAATTAATTTGCCGTTAGTGATTCAAAGGGGAAAACTATTTTCTTCGACGCGGTGAATAACATAGTGCTACTTAAAATAGTCTCGTAAAAGTCTGGCTTAGTTTAACTTTTAAGGATGATCAAGTATACTTGTTAAACTAAGCAAAGTGTATATCGCAAGAAAACAAAAAAGGCTTAAAAATTAAGAGAAGAAAGTTTTTTATCATTTCAGAGTATACATCCACTTATTTCTCACAATTTGTACAAACAATATCCACCATCGTTACATGAACAAAATGACCGTTGGTTGGATAGTGAAGGTGTTTCCGAATTCAGATATTTTTTTGAAAAAAAAAAACGTTTTTTTGTTGTTCAGAGAGTAGGTCCAGTGGTAGAAAATGTGTAAACATGTGTGAAAGTAATTTTATAATTTTTGTAGGGTTTTTGCCAACACTTTTTTGGAAATTTTAGACGGATCATGCTAAAACTGAGCCCACAGAACGAGAACGATTGCGAGTTCTGTGAGGTCTAATGTTATTTAGCTTAGTATAATTGGCTTCTTTAGTGGTGTTGAGATAATTTCATATTCTGAATCTGCATGTCAAACTGAGCCGAAATCCAAATTTTTATCAATTTTGGTGCCCGGGAACCTATTTAAAAATCAATTTGAAATTTGTATGGGAGCGATTTGTCGAATCACCCCTCGTTGCATTTTGTACTGGGTGGAGCTGTCAAACAGTTACCCAGCTGTCAAAAGGTGATTTTGAAAAATCTCTTTGAAATTTATTTTAGGTACCAAAATAACATTCTAAAAATCTGTAAAAAATCATAGTGGATCAGAAAAAGGTGCTCTTTCGTATAAAATCAAAAAATCGATATATTTTTCTTAATTTAAAAACCCAATTGGCTTATGATGTCTCGTTTTAATTGTAGAATTCCCTGAAGAAGGTGTAATAAACACCGAAACGTCGGATGAAGAACGATATTTAGTCGTTTGATTGCGTTTGATGACTGCGATGCCAAAAAACTTTCCCGGTTATAAAGAATTTTCAGTCAATAGCGCTCTACGATTCCGTAATTGGCTTCTTTAGCGGTGTTGAGATAATTCCATATTCTGAATCTGCATGCCAAACTGAGCCGAAATCCAAATTTTCATGAATTTTGGTGCCCGGGAACCTATTTAAAAATCAGTTTGAAGTTTGTATGGAAGCGATGTGCCGAATGACCCCTCGTCGCCTTTTGTACTGGGCGGAGCTGTCAAGCAGTCGCTTAGCTGTTAAAAGGTGATTTCAAAAAATCTCTTTGAAATTTATTTTAGGTACAAAAATAAAGTTTAAAAAAATCTGAAACAAATCATAGTAGCTCAGAAAAAGGTGCTCTTTCGCATAAAATAAAAAAATCAATACATTTTTCAAAATTTAAAAACCCAATTTCGAAACGGAATCATTACTTGATCATTACTTGTCCTATCTTTTTGCACAGTACGTAAGAAGTGGAAACTAGCCATAATGTCACAAATAATTTATAATGAACTGACGGATGCTGGCTTGACCAGCCTCTCTCTTTCGCATATAAATACCATTGAACCGGAAATCGAGCCAAGACATCCTCAACATGGTTTTGCGTTTTTCGGTCAACTTATTGTTAAATATTGGAAAATTACTACTGTACTTAAGAGCAATATTTTGATTGTGTATTTTTAATGTATATTATAATTGAAAATTTATTTGGCAATACCCTAAATCAAATAAATTTGTTTGCTTCTAATTAAATGCCAACAGTTCTCAGAGAAATAATCATACTGTATGATACTGATTTGGATGCAATAAAAGAATATTTCTCCATTCTAAACATAATGTACGAGATAAATCTTCATTTAGCAAATCTTTTATAACATGGGGAGGGCAGAAAAGCAATTTAGGCATTCTTAACAGCAGCCGCAAGTTATATACCAACTTAAAATCAATAGCATGATTGCTAAAATGTCATGGCGAAATTTAATTAAAGGGGTTCCGACAGTATTTAACTGTGGCTGTAAACCTCCAAGGAAGTGTTGCCAGCAATGTGGAATCAAAAACATCATCTTCTGAAAGGAGAAGTATGAAGAACAATTTCAGAGCTACCCTTTTTTGATAAGCATACAGTAAAACCACTGATATCAATGTACCGTTCTTTGATAAAATGTTAATGATTCTGGATGCCCTGAAATAAAAATGGAATGATGTATAAAGTGCATTTTTGGGGGTGTTTTCTTGTGTTAGTTCAACCGCATGTTTGGATATATAAATGTTTCATCCAATCGGTCATACTCCCACTGTTTGCGAGAGTGAGTGTATACCCGACACTGAGAGAAATGTGTGTGAGCTAAAGCAAACTAGGATAGGCGGAGATTGTGCGTCGGCCATACCATAAACGATTCAGTAGAAACGATTCGTGTATGCAACGAGCATCGTGTAGCTCCGCCCACTGTGCGAACGAAGTGGTCCACTTCTTTCCATTCTATTTTATTCGAGTTTCATAACTCGAGTGAATTGAATTTTTCGTTCGTGTTTCAGTTTTCAAGTATACAGCGGGGAGTGATGCGTGAGATAGAATTATTGCTTTTAACGTATTTCGAATGTTTCGTTTGTTTTGTAAACAAAATCGAGTGTCGCCTTTTGAAATACAATGAGGACACGACGGTGAGGGGAAAATATAGCACATATTTTGCATTAGTTCTATGAAGCATCTATCACATTGCCGATCGCTACACATTTTTAAAATCGTTTTCCGCATGTTTCGTACTCAACGGCAGTAATTCAACGAAGAACGGATCATCAATTTACAATTCGGATTTAAATGAATTGGTCATTTAAGTTTTAGTGATCAGTGATGAATAAGTCAGTGAAACATAAAAAATGTTGTTACCGATTACATGAAGAAATTAATCCAATCTAAGTATTACCTTTGTATAAAATAATGATATCAAGGGCAGTGAAACAAAATCAACGAAAATTGTGAATGCGTTTGGAGAAATAAGTTACCTGAAGTTTGATTGAGTGTGTGTTTAAACTTTTATTTTGGAAAGCTCAAGTGAAGATAAAAAATGATTGCATGCACCGCTTGAGCTGTAACTGTTTGTCACCGGAAATATTGAAAAAAAATGTGAAAATTACAAAAATTGTTTTCAAGACCTGTTTACAACACCTTCATTTGTGGAAAAGTTTGCAAGTATAACAGAAAATGGTGTTGGAGCATCAAGGAATGTTGCAGAACCTACAAACACTCGGTTCACAACCGGCATTGCAACTTTATGCAGCAGCAGCGGCGGCGCAATTGACACCTAGGAACCGTGTACCGCAATGGGCACCATTTTTACAGTTTGGAGTTCCTGGTGTTTTCGGCGGCCCGTTTTTGACAAGGCCTCGTTTCGGTCCGCCTGGTGCACCTCAGAGTTTAGCTGCCTTAAGTGGATTAAATAATATCAACAATAACACACATCAAAGCATATCACCACAACGAGCAATACAGGGTCCTCCAAGTGAAGATTCTAACGATGATAGAGGTACGTAGTATAAACGTTGTATTGTAGCAAAATACATCATCATTCAAATTTATTTTATTGAAAAGTCATAATGAGTTCTAGGATACCGTCAAGTCACCAGTGAACATGTGCCCAGGAATATTTTTTTTCTTATTTCCCTCCTACAATTGAATGGTATGACAATTTCGCTCCAATTTCACCAGTACAATACTAATGACTTGTTACAACGAAACACTGCAGTGTTAGAAACCTTTTACAGTGCCATTTTTTACACTAAAGTGTGTTAACACACCAAAATTTTGAAATGCTTTAATACGAAAAAAAAAGATCAAATGGCTGATTTTCAGCAATATTTTTACTGAGTTTCAGCACAACGTTGCTGATCAACTGTCAAAACTGCTGGATGGTTCAGCAAGTTGAAACATAATTGCTGATACCCAGTAAATTCGTATTGCTGAATGCAATCAGCACGAAAAAATCAGCAAAGTTTGCTGAATAACGGCTCGTTCACTGCATTCTTAAATCATGTAACCGAAAACATCGCTTACATGATTGATTAAAGACAATTACACCGTCTAACATTTGACAACGGACAACACATATAACACCCAATGGCCAAGGGCTAAAATATAACAACTCATGAAAAAGCTGTCATTTTCCATACCAAAATTAGAAATTGCCAATAAAGAAGTAAGGGTGGAAGCAATAATAAACTATAAAATTTCCATAAACAAATCAAAAAGTGCCAAAATTTCCCATAAATAATTGATTTTCGAGCAATAAAAAATGTCGGAATTTCCACAAATAATTTAAAAATTGCAATAAGTAACTACATTTTTTCCACCAAAAAAGTTTAAATTTTCCATAAATAAATCTGATTTTTCCATAAATAATTTAAAAATTCCCAATTGAAAAACATCAAAAAAGCAATTGAAAATTTAGCAATAAATACGAAACAATGAGTAAAGTAAACGTTTCGGTTGAGCCATGCGGCGAAGCCGCATAGAGGATTAAGGAACTGAGGCGGCAGAAGGCCGCCGAAGTTTCCGATATCCGACGCGCCGTAACTGCGTCGATTCGGATCTAGGCAATCCACAGATTCAAGAATTTGCCCGGTAGAATGCGAACAGAGATGTTATCCCTTTTTAAAGTCCGACGAGCGTTAGCGAGTTCGGACAGCAAGCGATGGTCTGTAATTTACTATGTTCGAAATCTTTTGTTTGGAAAAATGCAGTTTTTTTATTGCAATTGTTGATTTATTTGTGGAAATTTTGGCATTTTTTATTGCTCGAAAATCAATTATTTATGGGAAGTTTTGATTTATTTATGAGCTTTTTGATTTGTTTATGGAACTTTTATAGTTTATTATTGCTCCCACCCCTATTTATTTATTGGCAATTTTCGAATTATTTATGGAAACTTTTTAATTTATTAAGGGGCGTTTAATTGGCTGCCAATGGCCAAGTGCAGAATTTTGCATTTCACGAAAATTTTTCCCCGACTGGAGCGGGAATCACACTTCGAGGCTTACGAATCACCTAAACGACTGACGCCGATAACCACTCGGCCATGAAGCCCACGAAGCGGTAAACTAAATGTTAACAATTTAATTTCACCAAGAATCGATTAAATTCACATATTAGGTATGTAGGGTAGTGGACGTATTTTGGCCCGGGGCATGTATTTTTGCCCACTCTAGGTTTTTTTTATTACTTTATCAAATAATCTCCACAAAATATTGGCAAACGGTTATTGGAACTTCCAATAATCATTTGCCAAGATTTTGTAGAGATGATATCGGCACTGATTTTTCATTTGGGCCTAACTGACATTTTTGAGTTCTCTTCATCGATCCTCTTTTTGTGTTTTCACAGAATGTGTATTGATTTATCCAAAGATTTTTTGGTTGAAATGCGAAGAAGACGACTACATGTTGCTATAGAAACAAAAAGAATAATGTTTTTGTTTGTTTAGATCAAGTTATTAACGAAAGAAAGAGTCGACGAAGAGAAATCAATCAAGTCAGTTAGGCCCTTATGAAAAATCATATTCGATACGATAAATGTGATAAAAATCCCGGGGTGGGCCAAAATACGTCTACTACCCTATTTTGCATCATTGAAGCAAGTTTAACCCTCCTTTGGCATAAGGGTCCAGGCTTCCTCCTCCGGGTCGGAAAAAAACCACAAATGTTTACGGAATTGGCTAAAATTCACAGGTTATCATGATTTTAGTGCCCTAAAAATATTTCTGATATGGAACTTTTCATATATATATTTCGATTTAACTATCAATATTTTGAAATATGCTGATTATGGGGAAGCATGTAAAAAGTAATCGATAATAAACTTTTATATCCTTCAAAAGAAGAATAATAAAGATGTTGACAAGGCTTGAGCCGTATCTGCTGTGTGGTCTAATGACCACCCGTATTTATACTACCTTAGGTATAATGAATCATACCTAGACATTTAGGTACTGTCATGAATAGTATTTATTTCATGTATGTAGATTAAGGTGGCCCACACTTATATGAAAAACAAAAATTTAGAAAAATGCCAAGTCTTACCTCCTCAATCACTTGTTTTGGACTCCCAGAAGCTACGTTCAAAATTTGAGCAAAATCGGTTGAGCCTAAGTGGGCGCTCAAAACGCTTGAAGTTTGTATGGGAAAACTTGGCTAAATGTATGCAGAAATTTTAAGTTTTCGAATTTTGCCGCTAGGTGGCGCTGTAAGCGTTCAATAATCAAACCCTTTGGTATTATTGTAGGTGACTATATGCCTAACAACTTTGTCGAAGACCGCAAAGTGATCCAACGTCTGTGAAAAAAGTTATACCCTAGGAAAAGTGAGGATAAACTTTATTGTTATTTTTCCAACACATGTAAAGGAATAATATCAATAATGAAATCTCAATACTTTGCCTCACTTTGCCTAGGGTATAACTTTTTTCACAGCCGTCGGATCACTTCGCGGTCTTCGACAAAGTTCTCTGGCATATAGTCACCTTCAATAATATCAAAGGGTTTGATTATTGAACGCTTACAGCGCCGTCTAGCGGCAAAATTCGAAAACTTAAAATTTCTGCATACATTTAGCCAAGTTTTCCCATACAAACTTCAAGCATTTTGAGCGCCCCCTTAGGCTCAACCGATTTTGCTCAAATTTTGAAAGTAGCTTCTGGGAGTCCAAAACAACTGATTTAGGAGGTAAGACTTGGTATTTTTCGATTTTTTTGTTTTTCATATAAGTGTGGGCCACCCTAATGTAGATATCCTATGCACACAACTATTAGGTAGACACTACAGCCCTTTCCCCTTTAGAAAACTTCAAAAAATAACATTCATCACCAAAATAATGATAGCACAAATACAGTCCGGATTCGCTGGTTGGGTCACGACTGCGCCCCGATTAGCGAATCGTGTTCGTTCGTTGGGGCAACTGACAACTGATCAAAATGCTCTAGACACACGCAAGTAACGAGAAATACGTCACGGAACACTCACATACTTGCGTAAACGTTCTGTATACAGGAGCTGTGATGCGACGGCGGTCAGACGTCAAACTCGTTTTGACATCTATTTTGACATTGACAGTGCTTTTTAGTTGGGTTTTGCCCCAACCAGTGAACAACCATCAGACAGCCCATCTAACTCTGCATCTAACGAGCTCTCAACGAACGAATCGTCACTGTAAACTGACCAAATCCGTCACTTTCAAAGAACATATCTATTCGCTACAAAAACAAAAAGACGATTTCGCTATCCCAACATCGGCAACTTTAGCAAAAAAGTACAAATAACACAAATTGATTCTTGTACCGACTTTTCGAACCCTCTAAGCAGAATACCCTCTTCGAATGAGTGTAATCAGTTTCGTACCTTTTAATTCCGCCCTGTTGCTTATTCTTTGACAGATACGCGTATTTCGACTACCACTTGTAATCTTCCTCAGTGTCAGCTATCCACACAGAATTAAAAGGTACGAAACTGATTACACTCATGCGAAAAAAAAAAACAAATCCATTCACCAAAACATAACATATGACAATTCCGCCACAAAAGAACAATTTCGTTCACCACAAAAATAACATTTCGTTATTACCAAAACAACATTTTTAAAACTTCCCCTGTGTTATAGGGATAGGGATTTTTCAAAACATCATCGCTTTTCTTCTTCTTCTTCATGCAACATCAAATCACCAATAGAAGTTCGTGAAGAGATTGCTTCCAAGCTTTTTGAGCAATTCTAAGCTGAAGCGAAGAAACGACCAGTTTAAGAAAACCAATGAGCAATGGTTTGTAGTTATTATTACATGTTTTTCACGCTTGTTTTTTGCCTTTATTTTATTTTTAATGTTAAAAGAGGTAGTTGCCCGCAATGCTATTAGAAGTTCAAATTAAAAAAATAACCCCGTTTGTTTGCATGAGGTGTCGTTCAAACATACCGTGGTTTTGATCATTTTTGAACAAAATAGAACGAAGCATCTGATAGGTACACGGTGAATGTTGACCTAACACGGATTCAGGCGACTTTCACATTTTCTACTGAATAACCAAATATTGTGAAAAAAAATCTACTTTCGTGTTACTATTTCAACTTTACCCTGTAATGAAGGCAATAGGGTCCTAAAATTAAAGACGAAATCTCACTTATATTGAATAATACGATCAAGTATGGTATTCTAATCGGAATTGTACTTTACTCGAACTTGAAAAACGAAGGAATAATGAGAAAATTCGAAATAAGTAAAATGGTAAATAGTTCTACTTTGACATTTGAGGTCAACCTTGTGTGACTGAGCTCAACATTTTTCGCACTGGAATTTCAAAAATGTTCCTATCTGACATACACGGTGAAAAAAAGTCACTCAAAGTATGTGTTATAAGCTAGGGACGAGACAAAAGGCTAAAAAAATAAATATTATATGTTTTCAACTACGGTTAATAAAAAAAACGTCAAAAAATGAGTAAATATGTACTCTTGAACCATATATTGTGGTTTAAAACAAGAATCCCGATAGGACTTTAGGAGCCTATTGACAGCGGTACCAACGGCGTCATGGTCGCAATTTTTTCCGCAGTCAAGTTCGCAGATTGTGAACAATCCTCGGTACTCACTTTACGTAATTTATGTTTAGTCCCTGACTGTCTGAGCTGTCAGATCAGTGTAACACGCTAAATAAAATTTACACAAAAGGCAATTTACACGGAAAAAAATACACGGTTATGAATATTTATTGGGTACCGGACTGGTCACCGAAAATTTGATCGTTTTCTTTGGTACATCGAGGTCTTGAAATTAGTCTATGGCGGTACCAACAATGTTTATGAGATAAGTGTAAAATGAAAGCCCTTATTCACCCCAAAACCTCTAAGATTTACGGTGAATGGTAACTTGGTGGACCTAGAGTGACTGGAAGGGAGAGTGGCGTCAATGTCAAAATTGGAACAGAGATTACCTGTCAAATCCATACAAATTCCCTTCCTGTCATTCTATACGGAAGAAGAGGTATCATTGCGATATTTTTGACTACAGTAGACGTTCGCTCGGTGCAAACGCGTCAACTGCAATGCTTTTCAACTGCAAGTCCGCTAAGTGCAACAATTTTGCAGCTATCGCACCTCTATTCGTCAAAATGAAATGTCAACAGCGATGCGATGTTTTTCGCATGCATTTTTGCTACAATGCGATGTTTTTAAAATGCACATGGGCTGCACATGTGTCTTCAGAAAAAATATTTCTATGAACAAGGTCGATATTCTGAACGGTAGGTAATTTTTCTTACGTTATTCACATAAAAATCCTAAAAGTCATATTGGTTAAATTACATTTTAGCGATATGGTGTCTTCGGCACACGCTATGTCTGAACCAGCAGATTATAAAAAAATAATGTACATCGGATTTTTTTCCACCAAACATCAGCATTCAAGCTATATTTTCATTTGCAGAAGGTTTCAAAATATTCTATCGGTGAAAATTTTTCCATACATTTTGTATGGGAGAGAAATTGGCCGAAAATGAGAATTTCATGCAAATTTGTATGAAAAACATCTAAAAAGGTGAAAAAATCAAAATTTCCCCGATGAAATATTTTAAAACTTTCTGCATATGATAATATAGCATGAATTCTGACATTCTGTGGAAAGAAACCCGATGTACATTCAACTTTTATAATCTGCTAGTTGAGACATAGCGTGCGGCAAAGTTGTTCGGCTATTTATGCTGAAAAAGTTTGCTGAAGACGTCAAATTTCCAAAGCCTACTATTCTTGAGATATTAGCCGATTTATGAAATACCTATCTAAATTAGAAATTTTTCATTGAAATAAGTTTTTAAAAAAAATTTAATAACCGTTTTTGAGTTTTAATGATGAAAAATACTAAAATATAACTTATATCGAGGAAATTAGTTGGAAAAAAACAAAATATGTAATAATTTTATATAAAAAGTTCCCGAAAATCACGCAAAAAGTTTTATCATTCGTAAATATGAAATAAAAACCAAGGCTAGCTTTAATTGGCGCTTCGGTTATTTTTGTGTTTTACAATTTGTTTGGAGTTTAAAAATAACTAAACCTGTGACTAGATTGCATTTATACTTTTCATGGTTCACTGGCATCTTACAACGTAGTAATTTATCAGCACAAATGTTTTACTAATTTATTTAACACAGTAAACTTTTAACCCTATTTAGAAAAAAACATCAAAGATCATGTCTGTGAATTTTTTTTACATGAAAGCTAATGTATTTTTTAGGTGATTGCCGATAAAAAAAACTTGCCTGACTGCAAGAACGTCCTACTAGAAGTCCTATATACATTTTGCGTGATTTTCTGGAAGTTTCTATTCAAAAAGAATACACATTTTGTTTTTCCAACTAATTTTCTCGCAAACTTTTTCAGCATAAATAGTCGAACAACTTTGCCGAAGATACCATATCGCTAAAATGTAATTTGGCCAAAATGACTTATAGGACTTTTATGCGAATAACGTAAGAAAAATTACCTATCGCTCAGAATATCGACCTTGTTCTTTGTTCATAGAAATATTTTCACACACACATACAAATTTGGTGGATGTTGTACTAACTGATATGTCGCTGAATAGGGAAATGTTAGTCACGAACAGTAGAACGTTTAGAATAACAAATTTGGAAGCGACAAATGTGCATGAGCACAGCAACAGAAGAGCGCATCATTTTTCTAAAGTTCGTAATAAAATCGTCATTACAACAAATGTGCTATTTTCGTAACGGGACACCATTAAATTGCAGCTATTGCAAAAAGTGCTTAAAACCTATCAAAACCAATTTTTATGAAAAGTTTCTTTTGGGTGTATAAAATATACATTAATACACTACATTAACAAAAAAAAATAGGTATCATGTTTTCGAACTTTAACATGCAAGCAGGCATATTTGAAAATTATCAATGAAAAATTTAATTTTTCTTACATAAAATGCTATTATTTCACCTGGCTATATCCCTTTCGTGACGAACCAGCACAATTGTGCTGCTGAGCGGTAACAGTTTTGCATATTTTTTTCATCTGTTTAGACTTTGTTTCATTGATGTAAACCGTTTCTATAATTCAGCCATTACTTATACTTGTTTGTGTGTAAACAAACTTTTGTTTACGTTGCCTGTGAGATTTGCCGCAACAAGGTAAACAAAAAGTGGACAAAAACCGTAAAACATGAAAAAGTTTTATCTGTCGCATTTTTTTATATCCGATTTATCTAGGTAGTCAAAGCTAGAAATAGAAAGATAAAGAGTAGTTCTTTCAAATGAGGCAAAATAATTGTTGTTTTGTTGGGAAATCTTAGAGTTCTGGAGAGCCAAAGTTGAGCAATTTGTATGGAGATTTCACTTTTATGTGCTCCGTCACGAAAGGGATATAAATACGTTAACAGTCAAATTTTAAGTAAAACAAATCGTTTTCCTAAGATTGAATCTACCATATTTCATATGCTGGAAAGTTTGGGGCAAAACAATCACTTTGAAATTTCACACCCTTGGCGTAGAAGTGCGTGGAATGTGTCACAGACATTTGCTCAGTTCGTCGAGCTGAGTTGATTGGTATATTAGACTCGGCCCTGCGGGCCTCGGATCGAAATTCGGTTTTTCGAGCGGTATTTATACCCTTCTTATGGATGTAAGAAGGGTAAAAAACTTGATTTGGAAGCAATTTTACTACATATTGAAAATTAAGTCAAAAGAACCTTTTTTGTCTTTCAAAGTTTTGAAGTTTTTGAGCTTGGAGAGGGAGATGAATAACATAATAGTTATTTATGCAATTCAGTAATCATAATTTCTTTTTTATACTTCTCATTTCAGTAACATAATGACCTACTTTTAAGTTGTATAAGGCTGATACAAATTTTATTTAGACTTTTTGTCTCCCCCCCCTTCAAAAATTTTTGGCTGGATTTTGCATTTTGCGGGGGCAGACAAAAAAATATTTATCAAAATTTCGGGTCTTGCTCGAAATTCTTTAACAAATCCGATGAGTTTTTAATATTTTTCAAATTAAATGCTTTATTATTTTTATCCCCCCCCCCCTCGACCAGTCAAAGAGTGGTGGGACAAAAAGTGAAATAAACATTTGTAACGGCCTAATAAAAAAAATAATGCATAAAACTAGTTGCTTTTTTAGCGTAGGTTATTTGTTTGCTCCGTCTATGTTGAACCTATTCACATGAAAATTTTCACACATGAGAACACAAATAATTGACAGCAGGTACTGTCACTAACTACCACGTAAAAATAATATCATCATCAACATTGTTGTCGGTTCGTAAAATGGCTCATCATAGGTTCAAAATTAACCTGGGGCGACACTAATTTTCCAAAACCAAAATATCCCCAAAAAAGCCGAAAGGACGAAAAAAAACGATAAACCCGCAAAAGCTTTGATATGCCGACTTTTTGTGAGATAATCTGAAGTTTTTGGGTTGTGAAAACTTGTGATTCAGGGGTGACTTTGGGTTGTCACTTACATCCCTTTGTTTCTAACCCCCTCAATTTATTTTTGGATCGTGAAAACCAAGAAAGGTATAATAAAAAAAAATACTACTACCTATTAATGTATTCGTCACATACCTATATGTATTATTGATGAAAGAAATTCCAGAAACAGCACGAAATATTAAATTATCATAATACATCGTTTGTCGCTTCTGTGCCTAAAATTGAATAAATTTGTTTATGGGGTAGGCTTGGTGGTACCGGGACTACTAGTATAGTGCATGGAAGGAAAATAAAATGAAATAAAAAAGTGAGAGATTTCGATGAGTTTAATTTAACTGGATTCGGATGAATTTATTCAATATTAATATTGCCAGCGAGGTGGATTAAAAGCAACTTGATTCAGCAGTTGTTGATATGAATTTTATTGCGTCATTCACTGATTGATGTTATCACGCTTGAATCACATGTTACTTGCTAATTGCCACCCGCTTCACCTTCAAATGATGTGACAATAATTAGAGCTCTGATAAGGGAAAATTTGTGTTTTTACGCTTATGAATTTCATGGCTTTCTGCCTATGGTGATGATTTTTTTTGTAATATGCGTATTGAGCATTCACTCGCATATTCACTTTTTCAAGAATGACCGCACAATCATATCCTGATTAACATCTCAAGACAAGAAGTTTATATTCACAGCTAGTCGCGTTCGGTAATTTTTACCGAAATCTCAACAGCTGAGCGATCGATAATGGTTTTTTACCGAAATCCTGTAAAAACTACCAAATTTCGGTAAAATGTTATCGTTTATCTGTCAAAATTTAACGAAGTTCGGTAAACGTCACCGATTTTTCCGGTAAAAAACTTAACGGTTGAGATTTCGGTAAAAAAATTACCGAAGTCGGTGATTTTTTCCAAGTGTGTTTATTTATGCGACAAGTTGCAAAATGTTGATTTTTACAGGTTTGTCGAGTTGAATAAATACTACGGTTGCTGTAAAAATCAAGTTTTTCAACGAGTTGCATACAACATTGTTTAGAATGACAAAAATACCCTCCAGAATATGATCATTGCTTTCTACTGTATCGTGCTTTGCGGTGGTTGAATGGGAACGTCCTCCACCATGCTAGACACAAAATTTGCATCAAGCAAGCCGTGCTATAACCATCACAGTTTTTCAAGTTTGTAAATACCTTGGAAACCAAGGAGAAAACTCAAAACAATTGCATTATGATTCATAGTGCAACCGAAATGAGCAACATTAAAATGAGTTGAATAATGAAGAAACTTGCATAATGTTCATTATTCAACTAATTTCAGTGCATAATGAACCACTGCGGAAAAGTAGGCCATTATGATACTGAATTGAGTAGTAAAACAAAAATTATGATATTGAATCGTAGTTATCCAACTCGGCAAGTCTCGTTGGATAAATGTACGACTCGTGCTGTAAAAATCTTCATTCTGCACCTTGTTGCGTAAACTATTTTGTAATTACATTGTAAAAAGATCCAAAAGTACTACTTTTCGGTACTCTCAAGAGTGCTGAAAAGTGCCACTTTTCAACACCTTTGCCAGCAAGAGATAGAATGAAAAAGCAGCGGCTTCAACTACTTTTCCGACTGTTGACGTGCTTGGCACAACTGTTCGACAACGGGAGCTCGATCATAGGTTACACCATATCCTACCTGTGTTACAAAAATAAAAGAAAATAAATTATTACAACGGATTGACATATCACGGACACATAGAACCTTACGAATGCACAAACAAGAAACATCACAAATTCAACACAGAACATAATTGTGCCCACGGTGTACAACATTTAGAAGGTGATATCTTCCGGAAAAGTGACAGTTTTTTGATGACGTAATTCCCGTAATTCAAATCGTTCAGAGGCGATCTAGTACTCCACATCAATTTGATCATGTGAAGAACGATTAGAATGACGTCACATGATTACATCCAAAATGTTTTTTTACATAGGTTACTAGCCTGCCTTGTGATATTTATGCCGTGATTGTGCCTTAATATCCAGATGGATAACATCTTCCGATCACAGGATGACGAGGTTTTATTTATTGGTGTGGGTCCATCAGTCAATCCTGGATTTGAATTTTATTTGGCAGTTTGCCTTTTAGCTCACAGTCTTTGTTACTGTGTTCATAGCTTGGTTTTGTCTAGGAAAACTAATCTAAATCGGGCATCCCGTTCCGGGTTCTATTACTAGAGCTCCATAACTTGAAGTCCGTGTCCACTGAACGAAATGGCCTGAAAGTTGGCAATCAGAATAGGATGGCACTTCTAGACCAACTTGTGAAAAGGGTGGATATGCAAAATGTTAGAATCGAGAAAAACGCTTGCAAAGTTTCACAATCTAAAACTAATTCCTATTTAACGCTTTCTGCGTGTGCACTCAATCTTTTTCGTTGTTTTAGAAGAAAACACTATCCTCTTAGTGATTTTAAGTCAAAAAGTACAAACAAGCGTTTTTCGTTGAAGAGAATGAATGAAATGAAAATTACGCACAAATGAAAACCCATTGGTCATTACGCCCGACATGATACGCCGCTTGGTCGTCAGGACTGGAATTACGCCTGATCAATATTACCTAGAATTGATCGCTTTTGTTGTTACGCCCGAAGAAATTTTGTATCGAAGTTAGTGGAATGCAGTAGATTGTGAATCTAATCCACTGCAATAAATTGATTTTGAAGCTTTCTTAACTAAAAGTAACTAATTGAAGTTTATCTGACATTGGACAGTGGAGGAGGAAGGATTTTTTTTCTTGACGTAGCCTACGATGAGTTGTAAAAAACAATGAGTAAAATACAATGGAAATCGGTACCATATGTCGATTGAAATCTATATTATAGCTCTAATCTATGAACAGCTTTTTAAAGTGTATCTAGTATCGTACGGCAAAGGAGGGAGTCGTCCCTGCCATTGTCCATGGTGCGCATTGAAAAAAAAATATATAGCTGCAGTACCGATGGGGAAGCGCAGGCAGCATATCTGCCGTAGCATATATGTTCCCAACAAGCCCGCGTGCACAAGGGAAGGGGTTCTGGGGGTTAAACCCCTCCCATTGCCGATACTCTATACACAACACGCCCCTCCGCCCTTTGCTAAAACTGTGTAGAACCCCTCCCGTGTCGCCTTTTTTGTGCACGGGCCTGGTTCCCAATATCACCTTTTTCTGAATCTACCTGATGTAACCTATGCCAGTCAATAGATTTGAAACCACTCGCTAACATATTTATCACTGAAGCTTTATCAGCTGCAAGTCATCTAAATGTGGGTCCTTTGAAGAAAATATATCCTGAATAGACATTGAAGCCATATTTTCGCTACTTATTGCAGTCAGTCAGCGACTTTATTGAATTTTAGAATAAAAAACGCACGATTTGATCTTGGGCGTAAGAACCATCCGTGCGCAACAAGAGCAATAAGTCCACGGCGAATTGCACTCAGACATTTTGATGGGCGTCGAAGCACGACGTAATGACGAAGGCTTTTCAATAACGGTCTAGTTGTGTAAGTAGCGGTTTTAATCAAAAGTGGGAGTAAAAGTTTTCTGTAAATTTGATGAATATGAATGGCGAGATGCTGCAAAATGATGATTTTTTCAGCACGAGTCGCACATTTATTCAACGAGGCTTACCTAGTTGGATAAATACGACGAGTGCTGACAAATCGAGTTTTGCAATATATATATAATCTAAATATATAAACATGGAATGGTGTTTGTATGTTACGAATAGGCTCGAAAATGGGCCAAGGGATCTACCCCATTCTTTCAGAGTTTTATTCGTGTATTTTCTCATTTTTTCGGTTTTGGATTTTTTATCAAATAACGAAGCAATATTTTCAAAATCGGTTTTCGTACACATGTAGAGTATGGATCAAGGTATCTTCTGAATTTTTTTTGAGGTGGAAAATGTTTTTCCATTTTTGCAGAAACCATTTTTATGTGAAATTTTGTTTAAAATTGGTTTCTGCAAAAACGAAAAACATTTTCCACTATAAAAAAAAATCAGAAGATACCTTGATCCATACTCTACATGTGCACGAAAACCGATTTTGAAAATATTGCTTCGTTATCTAATAAAAAATCAAAACCCAAAAAGTGAGGAAATGCTTCCTGTTTCGCCTTAAGAACTGCGTGTCAAAAAACATAGTAGGCAGGCAGTATGACGTTTGCCGGGACAGTTAGTAATGGGTGTAAAATGTGTGTTGGAAAAAGTGCCGAAAAGTACTGCTTTTCAGCACAAGTATCGAAAAGTAGCACTTTTCGGCACTTTTGTATTAATGAAAAAGTAGGCCGTTTTAGCACTTTATTTGTTAATAAAAGGTTGACGTTTTCACAACGTAATGGTAAAAATTTGATATTTACACTCAGATTTGATTGTCGAAAATGGTAAAATTTTATTGGGTTTTTGAACAGCAGAGTTAAGTCAGTAATGGAATGTAGGTACCAGTGCTGAAAAAATCATTTCGTCATATCTAAATTCAATCACCTACGGCTTATTTTAGAAGATATACCTGAGAATATGGTATGTCAAAAACGTGTGCGGCTAGACTAATTCTGCAAGACAGTCACGGAAAAAACGATATTTTTCGAATATCTATGATAAATGTCACAGACTACACACTTATTTCTGAATTGCCTGTTCGGTACTTTTTTGACGAGATTATAACAGCAGTACGATCTCGGTAGTTTCGGTAATCGATTTTACTGAGGCTCAGTAAAACAACTGTCAAAATCGTATGGAAAAGGTAAACAATGCATTTTTGCTGAACGAGTTCGGTGCTCAGCAGTTTTAATCTCGTCAAAAAATTACCGAACTCGGTAATCAAAATTAAGTGTGTACCTTCGAAATATGCCAATGATATTCGCGGTGACCTTAATTCGAAAAATAGCGGTGGTACCGTGACTTTCTTGCAGAGGTCTAGCTGCACAAGTTTTTCATATACCATATTCCCAGGTTCAGCTTCTAAAATGAGGTATAGGTGATTGAATTTAGATACAACGAAAGGAAATTTTCGGCACTGGTAGGTACCGAAAAGTAGGTTGAACAAAAATTTCGAGCTGTCAAACGAAAACTGATTTAGTCAGTAAAATCTGATATTACTGTTAATGACTTTTGACTATTTTGTTTATTCGTTTTCAGTTCTGGAAAATAATGTATTCACTCTCGGTATATCTATTTCCACAAATCCTCCCACATTCTTTATCAACTTCCAATTCATGTGCCACTGCAGACTTCTTTTGGAATGATTGAAAATCATAACGATGGTTCAGTTCCAGCAGAACCGGATCGGTCTCCTCGCGCTGGAGTATCCGGTCGACGATTAAAATGTGTTCCAACTGAAGCAGTGACGAAATCTCCTATAACTATTGTCTCAGAAGAACTGTCCGGCGCAGGAGGTTATTCCAGCTCTCTAACTTTTAAGATGTGTAAATACTTACTAAATAAGCGGCAAGGGCACAAAAGCTGGTTCCTCAATACTTTGACATGAAAAACATTTATAACATTATCCTTTGCGAGGAGTAATAAAAACCATTTCCATCAAAATATAAAACGAAATGTAATTAGACTATCTTTACAGAAATGTATTATAAGTTACGGAGTGTACCCAAACTATTCAACATATTTGAAAGGTACTTTAAAATGATGAATTATTTTCCAACTGCGATAAACGATGGTTGTAAAATGCAATTGAACGCATCGACTTGGCACTACGGTGATTTTTTTCTCGTTTAGCATAGCATAGCATAGCATGGATACTTGCACAAATCTTGGATGGAGTTGCAAAGTTGAATATTTCCATTGACATTGCTGATGTCGCTACTATCTACAATGTCATAGATTCACTCAGCTCCACACACCTGGCCAAGTCCTTGCAAGCATTTATAAATCCCTTCATCAACTTAGAAAGAGCCCAGAACTGAAGCGTCTTCCAATAGATGAAAGGATGTTGAAAATAGCGAATTTTCAACTTATATGCAGTTATAAAGTAAATATACTGAAATAGAAGTATTTATAAATAAATAATATTGGAAAGATCTCACCAATTGTTGTGGGGTTTTTTTGGTTCATTGCCAATCATCTAATTGTCTTGATTAATGTTCTTCTCTGTAAAGAACAACACAATACTCAGCAAAGAACAACACAATGAGTGATGCATGCACAACCAAGAACAACACAATACTAAACACTTAACACCCGCGCATCTATTGTTTTGATGTTCACTCGAGACAATAGCGAACGCGATCGATTATGCTGCCATACTCACCCCTTACAGGAGCGATGCAGGCACAGCAAAGAACAACACAATACTGAACACTAAACACCCGCGTATCTATTGTTTTGATTTTCACTCGAGACAATAGCGAACGCGATCGATTATCGGTGACTTTTTTCTCGTTTAGCTGCACAAAAAAAAGGAAGCAATCATCATCGTAGTTCTTTTCAAGCGTTTTGCAAGTCTTTAATTCCAGTGAATAAAAAAAAAATACTGAGTTAATATAATGAGCCCGTGGATAATTGGAAATTGATCAAGAAGCAACGTGTCTTGTATACCACCACACCATCCTTCATTGTTAGGCTGCAATCTCTATATACTTACGTGTGTCGCAAAAATGGAGAGTTATAGAGTGAAAGCAGGACTTCATACACACTTATTTCTGAATTGCCTGTTCGGTACTTTTTTGACGAGATTATAACAGCAGTACGATCTCGGTAGTTTCGGTAATCAATTTTACTGAGGCTCAGTAAAACAACTGTCAAAATCGTATGGAAAAGGTAAACAATGCATTTTTGCTGAACGAGTTCGGTGCTCAGCAGTTTTAATCTCGTCAAAAAATTACCGAACTCGGTAATCAAAATTATGTGTGTAGAGTTTAATTTCTCTCAGTATTTTGCATTTATGTTAGGCGCTGTCCATAAACTACGTAGACTCAATTTTGGCAATCTCAGACCCCCCCCCTCCCCCCTCGTAGACTTTCGTCCATACAAAATTTTCGAAATTTGTAAGGACCGTAGACTTTGGCCAGACCCCCATCAGAGTCTACGTAGTTTATGGACAGCCCCTTATGCATTTGCTTCTTGTCAGATTCGCTAAGGTACACCGGGGCAAGTTGAAACAGCGGATTAACATGATGTTTCTGAATCATTGTAAACAATTTGAATGTCACAACACATAGTTTTTGAATCAAACAATATTTTAGTAAAGAATACTTTTTCAAATTGTTATTGTCTTTCAAAACTTTGCGTTTCATCTTGTCCCACCCTTTTCATCTTGCCCCATTGTACCTTATTCCGTTTTTTAATACATATTTTTATGGCCTTGTTGAGGTGATCTATATATCAGGTATCAGAAGGCCGGCTCCAGAGGCACGTTATCCTCCATTTGGGACATTTGTGCCATCGCCATACATATGAGCCTATTTCATCATTTACCTGAGGGAGAATGGGACAAGGAATGGGAATTGGGAAAGGGAAAGGTGATGAAATAGGAAGGGGTGCCCTAGAAGAGGGAATGAACGCATAAGCGCAACGAGAGCTCATAGCTCATACCACAACGGAGTTAATCAGTGCCCTGAAAAGGACACTGTAAAACGCATAAGCGTAAAAAGAGCCTATAGCTCATTGGAGGTAGCTTGCGACGTCATGCGACTTTCAATATGACATAGAAAGGCACGTCATCAAAAGCATCCTCAATATTCAAGAAATCACCCAAGCAAAAACTACGTTTGAGCGAGTGCTTTCTTGAAAACGTATACAACTTTGTGTAAAAGAGTCACTGTGGACATCCCAAATTGGGAGACATGTGAGTTCACATGAACAGGCATGTTAGCCAGACGAACATCACAGATGTGATAATCGACAATGCGTTTCGAGCATTTCAGAAAGAACGACGTAACCAGATAAATCTGAAACTTATTCCTTCTTTTTACAACGCACGCACCCTTACGGGATAAAACTACAGAGTAATTTCACGTCATGAAAATACCCAATAGAAAACTACAAGAGTGCAAAGCATGTTTGAAAAACTCAAATCCCTCTGGAGAAAAATAGGACAAAGCCCCATTTGCTCCAGGAGATTTGAAGTAAGCAGAGCTTTTTAGTGCCCACTAAATCGATTCTATAGCTACAATCCTCGGGGTAGAAGCTAAAGATTCGTAGCTATACAAAAGACTGGTTTATCCGAAGACATTTATAACTTGAACAGGTCCGAGTGCCATTCAGGAATACCTCTTTCGGTCCGCACAGACCACAGAGGACAAGCTTCTTTCAAAGCAGTAGCTATGGAATACCACAATAAAGGGCGTTGTAATAACAAAACCATAATGAAACTCTCTTGGAGTAGCAATGGAAGCGAGTTATCCATAAAATGTGATCGCAACCAATTATTACAGGTTCCCTAGCTTGTTGAGCAGGAACGCCTGAATACGCAAAGTTTGCGAAGGAACACTCAAAAGTGCAAAAAGATCAAATGGAGAGTTCTCATCTGACACATGCCAATCAGTCAACCAACTGACAAATTCTGCTCATGCAGAGTTGGGTTAGGTGCAATTCTATGTTAAGTTATCCATGAACTGTACTACCTAAGTATTCCATCAAAGTGAAGCATCTCAAATCAATGTTTGAGCTACTTCAGATGCCAAATATCAGCGAAAAGATGCTGAAAACAAGAGCTTGCTTGAAGGCGTCCATAAGGAAAGGTAGAAACATACTGTTAACGTTTTTCTAAAATATAGCATGCTCGAGGCACGACAGTTCATCTATAATGAAAAAAAGCAAAGCTGGGTTCATAAGGTAACCTATACAGAAGATACCCTACGAAATTGAACTTTTTGAAGTAGATCCACTTGGGCTACATACGCTTTTTACGCTGAAAATTGATCTGAGGTTTCCTTGTCGTAGCCACTACCCAAACTAGACAGGATTACACTCTTCACAATCACAGCACAAAAAGGAAACATCAACGACGAACCAAATCGGTGTCAATTGAAAAACGCCAATGGCGAAAACGCATTAAGCGAATCCATATAGGTAGTAATGTAAGCTAATTAACAACATTTGAATAACCCCGCCCTTATTTAGCCTCAAATTTGAGACTTAAGAAGGGCAACTGATTATCTCGGAGAAACGCAAGGTCCACTGCACTATTGCTCCGGTTAGCGCAGTAAGGGCGTAATACTGTGGAGGACGCCCTAATTCTCCACAGGCTCCGTTTGTGGTTAGGTTTTTATTAGACCCCCCTAACCATTCATTCTTTGGCACGGTAAGCATAAAGCCGCATAACACCATGAATTAGGGGTCACCTGTTTAGTGGACTCTTACCACTGGATCAGGCGGTCCGTAGTGTTATTCTTAGCCAATTGAGACAACCGCTACCGACACTACACAGCTATCTAGGCTGATCGGGAAAAGAAGTTAACATTGATGGTCAACTTTCAAACGAACCCGAACAGCCGAACATGCATGCTGAACATGCTGAACACTAAACACCCGCGCATCGATTGTTTTGATTTTCACTCGAGACAATAGCGAACGCGATCGATTATCGGTGATTTTTTTCTCGTTTAGCTGCACAAAAAAAAGGAAGCAATCATCATCGTAGTTCTTTTCAAGCGTTTTGCAAGTCTTTAATTCCAGTGAATAAAAAAAATACTGAGTTAATATAATGAGCCCGTGGATAATTGGAAATTGATCAAGAAGCAACGTGTCTTGTATACCACCACACCATCCTTCATTGTTAGGCTGCAATCTCTATATACTTACGTGTGTCGCAAAAATGGAGAGTTATAGAGTGAAAGCAGGACTTCATAGAGTTTAATTTCTCTCAGTATTTTGCATTTATGTTAGGCGCTGTCCATAAACTACGTAGACTCAATTTTGGCAATCTCAGACCCCCCCCCCTCCCCCCTCGTAGACTTTCGTCCATACAAAATTTTCGAAATTTGTAAGGACCGTAGACTTTGGCCAAACCCCCCTCAGAGTCTACGTAGTTTATGGACAGCCTTTTATGAATTTGCTTCTTGTCAGATTCGCTAAGGTACACCGGGGCAAGTTGAAACAGCGGATTAACATGATGTTTCTGAATCATTGTAAACAATTTGAATGTCACAACACATAGTTTTTGAATCAAACAATATTTTAGTAAAGAATACTTTTTCAAATTGTTATTGTCTTTCAAAACTTTGCGTTTCATCTTGTCCCACCCTTTTCATCTTGCCCCATTGTACCTTATTCAGTTTTTTAATACATATTTTTATGGCCTTGTTGAGGTGATCTATATATACAAAAATGCAGTGGCATACGTGGGACCGTGTATAACTTGCGAACGGAGTGTCCGAATTGGGTCGTCTTAGTTTTGTTCTGTTAGTTTTCACCCAAGGAAGGTTTTTGAATAGGGATTTGGACTTGGCTTAAGACTTGAAACGTCAAAAAAGGCAGTAGGCAAAGTTTGCCGGGCTCAGCTAGTTTTCTGTAAAACTGACAACACTGCCGATATAAAAAATATATTTAAGAGGCAAATATTGCATTGAGATGACTTGATCGGTTAAGTGTACCCCTGATTTTTGCATTACAGATCTATAAATACTTAAAATATGTAGATTACACATGCTCCTCACATAACCACATGTGAAACTTATATCATGTTACCATGAATAAAAAATAATGTAAATTTGAGCTTCATGTTAAATTGCGCTGATTTCATGGAACGCAAGTTCACGTAACCTATCTATCTATCTATAATATATTATATCACATATATTTTTTTTTCTCTGAATTAACGAAATTTTTAGCCCTAGGCTAGTTCATCTCGGGACCCACGCGTACTTCCCTTCCAAAGGAAGAACCCACATTTTGTGAATTTGTTGGGAGTGGGATTCGATTCCAGGTCCTCGGCGTGATAGTCAAGTGTGCTAACCATCACACCAGGTCCGCTCCCCTATATATATGATATATATATACAGCCATTTGTCGTGAAACTTGGTGGGTTCGCAGTTCTTCGAAAATAATTAGACCCGTATTATTTAATTTCGCCATTCGGGTGACCAATTTTCAGATAGGGTGATAACAGAAATCAAGGTTTTTAAAAACTATTTTTTTTTTCAAAAAATCATAACTTTTGAACCAGTTGACCGATTTTGAACTTCCAGTTTTCAGGAAAATACGTTGAATGGGCCAAATTGCGCTTTTGTGTAAGCAATTTGTAAATATATTATTTTTTTACGTGTTCATAGTCTTGGGACCAAAGAGGTACCTTGGTTTTATATTTTTATCAGAAAACTCTGGAAATTTGACGTAACATATCAAAAAATCAGAGATGTATATTTTTAGGTTTTGAGATATGATTTTTTGAAATTAAAATGCCAAATTTCTACATACAAAACATTTTTTTTAATTTGATTATATTTTGAGTCCTTATACATGTATGGATACCAAAACGACCAGGAATCACTCAAAAGTCAAAAAAGCGATACAAAGGCATTCACAATTTTAAGCAATTTTAGAGCAGCTAGTATCAAATTAAGTGACTCTCTATATTCAAAAAATCATATCTCAAAAACTAAAAAAAACATACAACTTTGATTGTTTTTTTATGTTACGTAAAATTTCCTGAATTTTCTGATCAAAATATAAAACCAGGGTATCCCTTTGGTCCCGAGACCTTGAAAACGTGAAAAAACTAATTTGCATATTTTTTGCCCAAAAACACAATTTGGCCCATTCATCGCATTTTTCCTGAAAATTAGAATGAATTCAATTGCTTTCAAACAAAAAAAAAAAAGAAGTTTGAAATCGGGTATCTGGTTCAAAAGTTATGACTTTTGACACACACACACATACACACACACACACACTTGCGAACGGAAGGTCCGATTTTGGTCGTCTTAGTTTTGTTCTGGTAGTTTTCACCCAAGGAAGGTTTATGAGGCATAAAACATGGACAAATTGAGAGTTTTTAAAAATCGATCTTCTCGATCGATCAATCGATTTGATCAAGATTGTGCTGTTGTTAGTGGTCAGTCATTCTCCTGTATGAAGGGCCAAAAAGGGTTGTGTGGACCCGCAAGCAGAGACACTTGCGCGAAACCCGCGTCAGGGGAAAAGAATCTCCTTCCAGAAGAAAGTTCTCACGAACAACTGCAAAATCAAGCCCTCGATTGACAGAATACTCCCAATAGATGGGGTCGAAAAGCCCGCCCTCAATCCACGAAATGTAACAACAAGGAGGAGGCAGTTCCAAGCTCCTGTCCAAATCGTTTCAATCGGGTTCCCTGATGGTCCCTCCCTTTCCCAATATATGATGAGATATGTATATGTAATGTATGTAAAAGTGTGTTATGTATGTTTTTTAATACATTTGTTTAAAAAAACAATCATAAACATATATTTATAATTAAAATGAAAATATTCCCCTAAATCCGATTCTGATGATATTTTTGTAAAGTGAAGTACAAAATTGATGTTTTTATCTTTACAGAATTGGATGGTGGTGATGGAATGCAATGCTGAGTTCAAAAATTGTTTCATTTTACCCTATTCCACCCTACATTAACAATTTTAGTAAAAAATATCGCTCTAAATCAGATTCTGATACTTTTTATATAGTATTGTTCAAATTTGGCGTAATGCTCTACAGAATAGCTTCCAGAGAAATTTTGTAAAGAATTCCGGGGAATCCTAATATTCTTACGTTTACAAAATAGACTGACGAAGCGTTCATGCAGTGCTGAGCCTTATAAGTGACTCATTTTACCCTATTTCACCCTATATTTTTTGTTTTAATGAACATATGCCTGTAACTTCAGTTTATTCAGTTTTTCTTGTAAGGTACCCCGGGGCAAGTGATCAGTTGGAGTTTCAAAACCAGCGGCTTCTAAATAAGTCCGATTACAGGCCGGTTTCTGCCCACTGTGTAACGGTGGAAAATTATGTGGAATACTTTTTCCACTTCATATTATTTTTTTTTTGATTTCTGAGAAAATGTGCTTTCATTTTCCAAAAAAAAACTTTGTTTCTACGATGCTTCGTTCTTGAGATATGATTTTTCAAAGTAAGTAGTATCAGGCGAAAACAAAAAAATTCCACCTGAGTTTTCCGGGAAAATAGGCGACCCTGAATGTTCCTCATTTTTTTTTGTTCATATATCCATGAGCCCTGCTTGTGGAAAAAGTTTCATGAAAATCTGAGACCCTTCGGCCCAATTTGTACGATAATAGAAAAACATGTCCATATAATAGGTTGACAAAAATATTTAATAGTCAAAATTTGAGATTTTTTGATGCACTCTATGAAAAGTTACAGTTAGTTGATTTTTTTGTGAGAAAAAAAGTTGCCTATCCCAAACATTTTGGCCACCCCCTGTATAAGTCTAGCCGTCACAGCAAACGTCGTAATACCTGCCTACAGTGTTTTTTACATACAGCTGCATAAAGAAGCTCACATACAGCTCCATAACACAACACCATAGAGAAGCTCCCCGCGAATTCAAAAATGGGAGGAACCTCACCAGCATGATGCAGAGCTGCGAAATATCAGTCATGTCAGTTGACTACTGATTTTGCACCACCATCACTATCACTGTAGGCCGATCAATATCAAAACGATAGTGATCGGCAACGACCTGATACTGACCCGCACTGCAGAGCGCTATCGTAGCAACTGAACTGATATTTTGGCAATTTTAGCCAAAACTCAATTTTTTTTAATGACCAACATACAAAACTTGTCATTCTGTACCACATATCCAAATTTCATCACGGTAAGTGTTTATTTTGATTCTTAAACGAATTTTAAAGATGGCCTATCAGTGATATCTACCCGGCATCGCTTTCAATATCCAGTTGTAATGGAAAAAAGAAAAGTGACGGTGACTCAACAGAGCAGCACACGCTGACTTGGATCGCAGTCAGCATATCAAAATCGACGGTTTGCCAAACACCGTATGTAACATATGTAAACAAAAAAGAGATCTTCACATGAGGCGCTGAATTCCATTAACCCTCCTTTGGCATTAGGGTCATTTTTGACCCAAACCATACACGACATCAGCGAACTGCTGCTGCATATATATATATATATATATATATATATATATATATATATATATATATATATATATATATATATATATATATATATATATATATATATATATATATATGGCTAAAATTGCCAAAATATCAGTTCAGTTGCTACGATAGCGCTCTGCAGTGCGGGTCAGTATCAGGTCGTTGCCGATCACTATCGTTTTGATATTGATCGGCCTACAGTGATAGTGATGGTGGTGCAAAATCAGTAGTCAACTGACTGATGTTTCGCAGCTCTGCATCATGCTGGTGAGGTTCCTCCCATTTTTGAATTCGCGGGGAGCTTCTCTATGGTGTTGTGTTATGGAGCTGTATGTGAGCTTCTTTATGCAGCTGTATGTAAAAAAAACACTGTAGGCAGGTATTACGACGTTTGCTGTGACGGCTAGACTTATACAGGGGGTGGCCAAAATGTTTGGGATAGGCAACTTTTTTTCTCACAAAAAAATCAACTAACTGTAACTTTTCATAGAGTGCATCAAAAAATCTCAAATTTTGACTATTAAATATTTTTGTCAACCTATTATATGGACATGTTTTTCTATTATCGTACAAATTGGGCCGAAGGGTCTCAGATTTTCATGAAACTTTTTCCACAAGCAGGGCTCATGGATATATGAACAAAAAAAATGAGGAACATTCAGGGTCGCCTATTTTCCCGGAAAACTCAGGTGGAATTTTTTTGTTTTCCCCTGATACTACTTACTTTGAAAAATCATATCTCAAGAACGAAGCATCGTAGAAACAAAGTTTTTTTTTGGAAAATGAAAGCACATTTTCTCAGAAATCAAAAAAAAAAAAAAAATATGAAGTGGAAAAAGTATTCCACATAATTTTCCACCGTTACACAGTGGGCAGAAACCGGCCTGTAATCGGACTTATTTAGAAGCCGCTGGTTTTGAAACTCCAACTGATCACTTGCCCCGGGGTACCTTACAAGAAAAACTGAATAAACTGAAGTTACAGGCATATGTTCATTAAAACAAAAAATATAGGGTGAAATAGGGTAAAATGAGTCACTTATAAGGCTCAGCACTGCATGAACGCTTCGTCAGTCTATTTTGTAAACGTAAGAATATTAGGATTCCCCGGAATTCTTTACAAAATTTCTCTGGAAGCTATTCTGTAGAGCATTACGCCAAATTTGAACAATACTATATAAAAAGTATCAGAATCTGATTTAGAGCGATATTTTTACTAAAATTGTTAATGTAGGGTGGAATAGGGTAAAATGAAACAATTTTTGAACTCAGCATTGCATTCCATCACCACCATCCAATTCTGTAAAGATAAAAACATCAATTTTGTACTTCACTTTACAAAAATATCATCAGAATCGGATTTAGGGGAATATTTTCATTTTAATTATAAATATAGGGTAAAGTAGAGTAAAATGGACTATTTCTTGAACTCAGCACTGCATGCCATCACTATCATTATATTCAGAATAGATGATAACATATAATTTGTCGATTAGTTAGTAAAATATTCTGCAGAAAACTAAATTATAGAGATCTGTTTGCGATATAACTTATATAGGATGAAATGGGGTAAAATGGGCCAATACTCAGGCTTGTCACAGCATGGCCCCATCGTCATTCAATACTGTAGAGCTGGTTACATCTTAATTGTCCAATTCAATTGTCCAATTGAAGATATAGACGTTATAATCATCAATATTTCGAATATAGGGTGAATTGGGGTAAACTACGCCACTTCTTGGACTGAGCATAGCATGATGGCATCGTCATTCAATTTTGTAGATATAATAGCATGAAATTTCTTCATTCATGTACAACAAAATCTGATTGAATTGAAGTTACAAGCATATATGTATTCATCAAAACAATATATATATAGGGTGAAATAGGGCAAAATGGGTCACTTATAAGGCTCAGCTCTGCATGAAATCTTTATCAGTCAATTGGGTTTTTAAATTAAGAAAAATTCAATGATTTTTTATTTTAAAACAAAAGAGCACCTTTTTCTGAGCCGCTATGATTTTTTTCAGATTTTTAGAACTTTATTTTGGTATCTAAAATCAATTTCAAAGAGATTTTGTTAAATCACCTTTTGATAGCTGGGTAACTGCTTGACAGCTCCGCTCAGTACAAAATGCGACGAGGGGTGATTCGACAAATCGCTCCCATACAAATTTCAAATTGATTTTTAAATAGTTTCCCGGGCACCAAAATTGATGAAAATTTGGATTTCGGCTCAGTTTGGCATGCAGATTCAGAATATGGAATTATCTCAACACCACTAAAGAAGCCAATTCTGTAAACATAATATCATATTCTTCAATTGATATACAAAAAATCAGCGGCGTGTAGAGTTATGGAAGTATACCCATTGAAAACGGCTGATTTATGGTATAATGGGGCAAAATGAACCCCTTCCCGAGGTCTGCACAGGATGAAACCATCACCATTCGATTTATCGGCCCATTTTCCATAGGAAATGCATTAGTTGGAGTTTCAAAACCAGCGGCTTCTAAATAAGTCCGATTACAGGCCCGTTTCTGCCCACTGTGCGTTAAGAAAATTCATAAAGAAAAGCCGGAAAAACTATGTCCGACCTCGTGGAAAATTTTCAAAAAAATATTTTTGGGAATTTAATTTTATAAGCTTTGATCGCTGAAATTTTTGGAATGTATTTTTTTCTCATTACTGAGTTAATGGTCAATTATTTGAAAATGACCATGTAAGCCTATATTATATGGTCATTTTTCTCAAAATTTGCCATAACTCAGGAACGAAAATTAAGTGCATTCCAAAAATTTCAGCGGATAAAGCTTATGAAGTAACCTTCTCAATAATATATTTTTAAAAATTTTCCACCAGTTCGGGCATAGTTTTTCCGGCTTTTCTCAACTGTGGAAAATTGTGTGGGAAACTTTTTCCAGTTCATATATGTTTTGGATTTCTGAGAAAATTTGCTTTCAATGTTTCTACGATGCTTCGTTCTTGAGTTATGATTTTTCAAAGTAAGTAGTTCCAGGGGAAAACAAAAAAAATCCACCTGATTTTTTCGGGAAAATGGGCGACCCTGAATTTTCTTCAATTTTTTTTTGTTCATATATCCATGAGCTCTGCCTGTGGAAAAAAATACATGAAAATCTGAGACCCTTCGGCCCAAACCCGTACGGTAATAAAAAAAATCCCCATATGTATATCATTGGGACACATTTGGGCTCGATATATATACAGGTCGGACTCGATTATCCGAGGATTCAATTAACCGGGGGCCCGATTATCCGGGGCTCGATTATCCGTCAAAAATGGCTCGATTATCCGGGGAAAATTTTGTTCTTGCTTTGTTTACAAATTTTTAGATTTCAACATGTCATAAACATCAAATACAACACCTGTTAATAGGATTTAGCCTTTGAAAATTGTTATTATGTTTTCACCTTTTTCAGCTAAAATTTCATTTTTAAAAACATGGTTATAATAATTCCAGACGTTGAGTTTAGGCATTACAATGTCATGTATGTTAGCTTCTATGTTAAACGAACAGTTTTTAATTGGAGAACATCAAAAATAAAAGAATAGAAGCATGGCTCAATTTTCCGGGTGATTCGATTATCCGGGGTGAAATAATTTTGAAGCCACTTTGAAGATCTATTGTGACATTACCCGTATCCTTAGTGTAGTACATGTCGCATTACTCAGTTGCCATTGAAGGGCAATAAAGTATCGATTTTGATACAGTTTTTTGTTAAGTTTTCTTGGGTGCTTCAGGTACAATAAAGAAAACAAAACAAGAGTACTGATAATTGGCCATGTTTCGGAAACCTAGCATCACCCTTTGTTTTACTGCTTAATTCTCCCCAGTAAGAAGTTTAGAACACGGGTTTTAACATTAGCAGCAATACCATTCCAATAATAAAACATATGTTCAGTAATAAGGATTCTAGTATGTTCCTTGCAATACCACCACTTACCAGTCTTTGAAGAGTTAGTACATATATGGATCCCTAACCCGATTTGATGTCATGGATTTTGACCTATCTGCAAAGTAAAGTTGATTAACTTAGTTTTATTCAGAGACCGTAAGCCACCACGATACGAAAAATAAATGTCGCGTAAATTTTTGTGATATGTATATGCTATACGGACTTTACTTGGCATGCCATGTAAATTTCATGATATGACACGTCATCTTCCATTATATGCCAAATAATTCAGCATGGATCAGAGTGTTTACATGATCAATACCCCAAATTCACATGATATATCATATAAACCCTAGTGGCTGGAGGTTTATATGACTGAAATGAAGTTTAACATGACGTAAGATCCTCACTCTGTTTATCTGTGTTGCCTCGACTAATACGGCGCTACCTTCTAGAATGCAGGTCCTATTTTGTCCAGTTTTTGCTTATGTAAAATACAAATACAAATACAAATACAAATACAAATACAAATACAAATACAAATACAAATACAAATACAAATACAAATACAAATACAAATACAAATACAAATACAAATACAAATACAAATACAAATACAAATACAAATACAAATACAAATACAAATACAAATACAAATACAAATACAAATACAAATACAAATACAAATACAAATACAAATACAAATACAAATACAAATACAAATACAAATACAAATACAAATACAAATACAAATACAAATACAAATACAAATACAAATACAAATACAAATACAAATACAAATACAAATACAAATACAAATACAAATACAAATACAAATACAAATACAAATACAAATACAAATACAAATACAAATACAAATACAAATACAAATACAAATACAAATACAAATACAAATACAAATACAAATACAAATACAAATACAAATACAAATACAAATACAAATACAAATACAAATACAAATACAAATACAAATACAAATACAAATACAAATACAAATACAAATACAAATACAAATACAAATACAAATACAAATACAAATACAAATACAAATACAAATACAAATACAAATACAAATACAAATACAAATACAAATACAAATACAAATACAAATACAAATACAAATACAAATACAAATACAAATACAAATACAAATACAAATACAAATACAAATACAAATACAAATACAAATACAAATACAAATACAAATACAAATACAAATACAAATACAAATACAAATACAAATACAAATACAAATACAAATACAAATACAAATACAAATACAAATACAAATACAAATACAAATACAAATACAAATACAAATACAAATACATATACAAACACAAATACAAATACAAATAGTGCATTTCATTATTCTGTTCTTGCTCACTTGTATTGTCGGGTCGCCACAAAACCGGACGTCGCACAATCAAATCGCGATGCAACCCAACTCGCGACGTTTCTAAATCATGTCAAAAGTAGTGCGCATCCTTCCAGTTGTTTTTTTGTACAGTAAATATTTGTAAACTCTGTCACAAATATATAACAAATCTTAAATTGATGCATGCAGTTGCTTTCCTTTATCAATTCCCTAACTCGGTCGGATAGCAGGCCTTTTGAATTTACAGGAATCGATGCTTCAGGAATCGAGAAAAGCGATATAGTGTAGCAGTTATTAACCGTTATAAAAGAGAGATGGGTTTGTTGAAAATGAGTACACTTAGAAATAAAGGTATACACGGAATTACTATTATTTATGCATTTTGTATCCGCATCTCTCTCACTCTCTTTCTGTTTTCATGCTATCTGCCGTTTAGCCTGGGTTGAAGAGAAGTGTTTCGTCAACCCAGGCGAAGCACCAGATAGCATGAAAACAGAAAAAGAGTGAGAGAGGAGATGCGGGTACAAAATGCATAAATAATAGTAATTCCGTGTATACTTTTATTTCTGAGTGTATTCACGGTGTGGCTTCGGAGTCAGCTTGGCTTTCTATTCCGCAGCATTGTTACTTGTTCTGTGGCTTAGTTGGTTGAAGCGCCGCCCTAGCGAACACGGAGTCGTGGGTTCAAATCCCACCAGAACGCGATTTTTTTTCACAAACTTCACATCTCAATTCGTCAATTAGCATAATTTCGTGCCTTCTTATTATAAGTTTTTCCAGTATGTTTCAGATATACCGTCTACCCTCGTTGGTTTGAACAATACCTCATGCAAACCAATGGGGTTTATTTCCAATTTGAACTTCTATTCTCCGTGCAGTTGAAACCCGGAATTTTCGGCTAGCGAAGTTGGATTTTTCTCCAAATCCGTGCGTTGAACCTAATTTCGGAAGTGGTGCGCTGTATAGCGGACCAGGTTTACTATACAGTGCATCACTTCCGAAGTTAGGTCCGACGCAACTTCGCTAGTCGAAAACTCCGATTTTCAACTAAATTGAGAATAGCAACCCTGTTGGTGTCGAAAAACACACTACTAGCAATCTTTTTTGGTGTTTTGTTTCGATTCTGCGTTATATTTCTCACCGTTCCATTAGCAGAATGACGTTTGAACAATTTTTAGTATAAACGACATGCAGATTAGAAGGGGTCAAACTAAAAAGTGTTCAGATTACATGCTGCCAAACCAGCGGGGGTAGACGGTACCAGCAAATCTGGTAATGGATTTTAGGTGTGTATGCCCAAGGAAGTAATTACGGGAAGTTCATAGACTGACCTCAAAATGGTCTTGCTGAATACCCGCGCGCTTACTGCTTCGGCTTCATGGACCCTCACCCCGTTTTACGGTATGTTATTCTAGTGTTCAATTGTTTTGACGAATTTTGACCATTATTTTAACCGTGTTTTTGCTCTAAATTGCCGAAGGCGAACAAAACTTTTACTATTTTTATCCACCCACTACAAAACTTGGCCTAGGGCCTTCCAATTATGCCGATTAATATGCACAACAAGTACAAAGAAATGGTTGAAATTGAGTTCGGCGCTTGTAGCTAGTCTAGAGGCTCGTTGCTAACATTACACGCATTATCAACTCACTCCACCTATCATGTTGTCGGTGAGCTTTTTACATCAGCGGTACGTCTCGCCCTTGTATGCTTCCATGTTTTATTGTCTGGTTCCGTTGAAATATTTTCTGTTCATCATGCTTTACTTGGACACGCATAAATTGTTAATTCAGAATCCACTTGATTGACAATAATATAGAGTAGTGCCACAATTCAATATACATATTTTTCCTCGTATTCTTTCTGGGGTTTGCCAGTTAATTCAATCCAGCACTACAGATCGGTGAGCGACAATCACACTACTATATTGTAGTGAATTCTAAAGTTGTTAAATGCATTGTAGTTAATATAGAATAGCCCAACAATTACTCATAGTCAGAGTCACTGTGTTTATAATTAGTTTATAATTATAAAGAGCGAGCAGCTGGTAGAGCTTTATCTGATGAAAAAATATCTGATACTATAATTATCACATAAACAGAGTACAAAGCGGATTTTATGGAAACGAAGGGTAATTGTTTTCGTGGTTCAATGCATATCACAAGCCTAGTTTCTTCTCAGTTCGTATGCTACAATGTTTGTTATGATTCTTGGAGATTTGAACGTGCCTCATATTTGAATCCATCGATGGTGTTCTGTTTAATTATTACTTTAAGATATCGTGCTTGAGCTACATAAAATTGTTTTGCATCTATCCTACTTGTAGAAAAATCATAAATAGGTAATTATTCAAACGCAGGAGAAATTGGGCACATTCTAGAGCACAACTGTATCAATAGGATTAATTTAAACGCAAATCAATTTTCTTAAAGTTTTCTCTAAAATTTAGCGCAGGTACAATTCAGTAACACTAAGTTTGAAATGTTCTATCGGGGGTGGTCTAGAACAATTTTTATTTTTTTTCGTGATTTCTAGAACAAATTTCCCAGAAATACTCATTTTTTGGGTACTGTTCCCCAAAATTTATATGGGAAAATAACTCCCGATGGAACATTTCGCTCTTATGGCTAGTTTCCACCTGGTAAGTACTGTGTAAAAAGATAGGACAAGTAATGGTCACGTAAAACTTTTGCAATCAAAATTACTTAAGCGTTCTCAGTTGATAAGTAATTTGCAGCCAGAAAGATTTGCCAACAGATGGCACTGTCATGCGATGCTGTCAGTCATGTTGTTAATTTTCCGTACGGAATAATATGTCGATGTATTATTCCGTGAGTTAAAGTGGCATTTCTCTTTCGTTTTTGTTTCTTCTTTCGCACCAAAGACATCAGGGTGCATTAAGCTGTTAGTACACAGGGGCCTTAGGCATGTAGTACAAGGCGTCAAATATTTTATTTATTTATTTGATTGCGGATTGGGTTCGGCAATGGAATGCGGAAGCACTGCGGTACGTGCTAAAAAAATCTGCAAGTATGCCGCCGCGGCATAGGCGCCAACTTGTGGCGTAGTTGGGGGGGGGGGGGGGGGGGTCGAAGCTCTCCAAAATTGGACAAAATTCAACTTTTTTCAGTCCAATGCACTAGTTTTCACGTGGATGTGCCTGAATAAGATGAATTGCATCGATATTTTCCGCATTCGATTGGTTTTGAAAGGCCTTGTCCCCCAACTACGTCACAAGTTGGCGCGTATGCGCGGCAAAACACAATGAGCACGGATATCCTGCGGTTAATTTCAGAACAACTCCAGCTCGGTGAATATGTTTGTTTCCTGGAAGAAAGGAATTATGTGAGAATCTGCAGCATTGCAACAGAAATCTGAGGTTTTCTAGTTCTCGAAAATTCCTAAAAGAGTTCTCTCAGGAGTTTCCCGATATTTCCTCTAGAATGTCCCCCAGGAGTTCACGGAAATTCATCTAGAAGTTCTCCTCTAGTTTTTCCTCCAGGAGATTATCAGGAATTCTTCCGGATTTTCCCGGATTTTTCATGGGAGTTCCCCGGAAATTCCTCCAGGAGTTTCCCGGGAATTCCTCAAGGAATTTTCCGGAAATTCCTCCAGGGATTCCCCCGGGAAATCATCCAGAAATTATCAGGTTCCACTTCCAGGAAACCCCAATAAAACTTCCGGGAGTTCCCCGAGAATGCCTCCAGAAGTTCCCCGTTAATTCCTTCAGGTGTTTGCCGGGAATATATCCAGGAGTTCCCCGTGAATTCTTGTAGGAGTTCCCCGGGATATCCTGCAGAAATCCCCTTGGAATTCCCCAATGAGTTTCCAAGAAATTCCTCCAGGAGTTTTCCACGAACTCATCTAAAATTACCTCGAAAATTCCACCAGAAGTTCACCAATAATTCCACCAGGAATTTTTCGGGAGTTCCTCTGAAATTCCCGTGCAATTCTTCCAGAATTCCTACAGGACTTTCTGGGAGGGATTCCTGGAGGAATTTCCCGGAGGAATCCCCGAAGGAATTTATGGAGCAATCATCAGAGCATCTTCTGGAGCAAATCTCCAGAAATTCCTTCTGAGATTTCTCCAATAATTCCTTCGGAGATTCTTCCAAAAAATCCTCCGGAGATTCCCGTGCAATTCTTTCCGAGATTCCTCCGGAAATTCTTCCAGACATTTCTCCGGGAATTCCTCCAGAGATTTCCCCGGGAATTCCTCTGGAGATTCCTTCGGGAATTCTTCCGGAGATTCCTACGGAAATTTCTCCGGAGATTCCTCTAGAAATTCCTCCGGGGATTCTTCCAGGAATTCCTCATCAAGGAATACCTCCGGGGATTCTTCCTGGAATTACTCCGGAGATTCCTCCCGGAATTCCCCCAATTCTGGAGGTTCCTCCAGGAATTACTTCGGAGATTCCTTCAGGAATTCCTCCCAGAGATTCTTGCGAGGAATCCTCGGAGGAATTCCTGGACCTCCGGAGGAATTCCGGAAGAATCTCCGGAGGAATTTTTGGAGCAATTTCTGGAGGAATCTCCGGAAGAAACCCTGAATGGATACCTGGAGGAATCTTCGGAGGAATTCCTGGAGGAATTTTTAGATGAACTATTGGAGAAATCTCACTGATGCCACTCCTGGTGTAATCTTTAAAGAAAATCCTGGAGTAATACCAGAAGAAACTATAGGAGGAACCCAGAAATTTACTCCTAGAGGAGATCTAGAAGGAGGTTCTGGAGGAATCCCGGAAGAAGTTGCTGAAGGAAGGATTTTTTCTGCGAAATCCTAGAGAAAAACCTTCGTACGGAATGCCAGAAGATTCATCACAAAGAATCCTTCGTGAATCTTCATAAAATTTCCCGTGAAGCTTTGTCCCAGTATTTCTTCAACAACTCCATAAAGTAACCGCCAGAGTCCCAGCAGAATTCCTTCCATCGTAGTCCGAACGCCTAAATTGCAAATTTTTAATGAGTATCTAACCTTAGTTCTCTCTGTAATACCATTAAAAGTTCCCCAAGAATTCCAGCGCAATGTCTCTAATCAGTATTTTCCCTGGAAAGCTTCACAACTCCGTTGAAATCTCACTATCTGGATTTTGCCCAGAAGCCCACTCAAAAGTTTTAAATTGAATCATTTTCCCTACACGCGCGCGAAATAGTACATTTTAATTTCAATAACATTTCCTGAGGAAAAGAACGAAATTTCTCTAAGTCTAAATCGTAAACAACCTGGTGCCCTTTTCTTCACATCCTTCTTACAGCATCGTTTCGTTAAAATGCTGTCAGTTAAACAAATGTCAAAATTACTTACGGAAAAAGGTGAAATTTTACTTGAGCGCTCTTCTTGGCAACAGGAAACTTAGCTTTAGCATGAAATGA
This sequence comes from Aedes albopictus, assembly GCF_035046485.1. Lineage (NCBI taxonomy): Eukaryota > Metazoa > Arthropoda > Insecta > Diptera > Culicidae > Aedes > Aedes albopictus. The sequence continues at coordinate 206,422,215 of NC_085138.1, forward strand.
AAAAAATAGACCCTTACATTTCGTGAGTGACTTAGCGACACTGATTTTTTCGAATAATGTTCTTCTACCATTGACACCGTGCTCGCTTTTTTTTCTATTCAATTCTCTGTCATGAAAATTTTCTCTCACATACAATTTCCAATTTTTGGTAACAGTTGTACAATTCGACCTAATCAACAAATGTAGCCGATAGTTAGGATTCCAATTATTGCAGACTACATCTCAAATTGGGCTATAACACTTTTTCTGGTAACGCCTAAAAAGTGTGATAAAAGTGCACATTTGCCTCGGATCGTCTCGACGTCTTCGGCGCACTTAGGCCGGAACAAATCTCGTTTTCTTTTTTTGTCACTTTGCTCGTTGACTCGTCAAGGGGGAGGGGATGATAAATAATAAATGTATTTGATCAAAAATCAAAAATTTGTTAGGAAATTTTCTTGATAAGGGAACGTTCAAAAATTACGTCCAACATTTTGGGGGTTAGGGGAGGTCTAAGAAAGTGTGACAGTACGTGTATTAGGTATAGGAAAATAGCGTGACAGAGGGGGGAGGGGGGTCTAGAAATCCCGAAAAACGATGGACGTAATAAATGAATCTTCCCTAACCTTAAACTTTTAAAATTTCTTGAATAATTTATTTGTGTCCCCCCTCAAAATGTCGAATTCCGACCCAAACTTTCCGTGGAGGGGGGGGGGGGGGGTGAGTGGTGACATAAGAGAAAATCGAAATTTGTGTCAGCCTTACTCCTCCATTTATAAGGAGTAAGTGCTCCGAAGACCTCAACTCGATCCGACGTGGCTCTGCGCTGCAATCACACTTTGAAGGTGTGTACACGGATGGGAACACTCACTTGCAAAAAATTACACTCACTTGCTATTTTCTCAGCTCAGAAGCGTGCATTCAAGAAACAATGTATGGACGACTTTTGCCTTATGGTTTTGTCTAAAAGTTTGCCGAATAGAGTAGGGGTCGCACACACAGGGGTGGCACACATTTTCCAAATGGAGGAGAACGTGCCTCTAGAGCCGACCTACTGAAGGGTCGCACACGCATACCGAAGTCGTGAGGGAGCTGCGAAGGCAAAACGCCCTCCTTCATTTTCTAGCGATTCAAGCGCTTTTCGCAAGCGTGATCGATTAGGAATCTTAAATATTGAAGAATAATTGCCAACAAGCTGGTCCGTTAGCTGATTGGTACAGAAAAGCAATAAAAATATCTAAAAGTCTGAAATCGAGGCTTTTGGCGTAATATTTTACCTCTTGTAAGCTGACTTCATTGTAAACGAAGCAAGTTCTGTTCGCTTGTGTTATTTTGCAACTTTTATGCAGTTAAACACTTGTTAAAAGATCCTCTTAGGATAAGCATGTGGTGGAATTATCCCCTGGGACAGTTTTATCACGGGGCAGGACATTTTTATTTTTATGGGGCGTATTGCCCCGTTTGTTTTGAAAAGGCAAATTTTGGAACGTTTTCGAAATAAGGAATAAGGCGCCTGTTTTAGATATATCGCCATTTCTGCTGGCATATTATACCTGTTTACCCTACACTCGCCTCGTGGAGAGTCGCTTTCACAGCTCTGTCACGTCTTTGGTATGCGTGTGCGATCCCTACTCTATTCGGCAAACTTTTAGACAAAACCATAAGGCAAAAGTCGTCCATACATTGTTTCTTGATTGCACGCTTCTGATCTGAGAAAAAAGCAAGTGAGTGTAATTTTTGCGCACACCCTAATGACGAAATAAAAATAAAACAAATCAGATCTAATTATTTTCGATGAACAACAAAAACATCAAATATTATGACATTTGGAGATCTAATATATCGATTCTCTATGTGGCTGTGTATTAAGAGTCATATAGACGTTTCAGAGTCATATAGACCACCACACAGCGAAAGTCTCTCTTTTTTGCTCTTCAAGAAAATTTGAAAACAACAAGAGATGTATCTTTAAAATTGACAGATGGTAGTGCTGTTTTTTTTTTTAAATTGTCCATAGGAGAGAAAGAGAGTGGATTTTTTTATGACGCCAGCGTGCATTGAAATATATCCGATGTCCGTCCATACAAATACTGCAAAATAAATAATATATTTTTTAATATTAGGAAATACAGTGAAGGATGAAGAATGTAAGCAAACCCTACTTAATAATAAACATATGTTTTGCCATTTTTGTTTGCTCGATGAGTTGTGATTATCGGTGATTTAAACTCTTTAGAACTCATAGGGTATGTGTGCCATCAGTAATCTCACGCTCCCATATTCATCCTATTCGAAAACAAGCGATTACGGCACCGATTGATTCCGTTTTTTTTTTGTTTTCATGGGTGCTCACTTCTAACAAAAAATACAAAAATAAGAAACAAAACAAACAACGCTTCAATCCTTTGTTTTTCGTAGGATGAAAATGGGAGCCACATGCTTAATAAGGGAACCAGTACCCTAGTTCTATTTTTTTTGTCGATTAGATTTTTTGGGATCCTGGGAAATCCCGAAATTTGAAAAATAAAAATCTTGAATCACGGGATTTTTCAGTACGGAAAATAAACCCCTACCCACCACGCGTCAATAATGTTTTACATATTTTGTTTCTAAATAAAATCAAAATGGTACTCAACATAAAACTACACTGAGTAAAAATATATATTGATAAATAATTTAGAAGCTCTTATAAATTGTTTGTAACCAAGCTCAATATTGCTATACGAGTAAATGACGTTTGGAGTTGGATCGATGTTATTTTTTACATACAATCTGAACCAGCTAGACGCAGCATCCTAAATAGAGATAACCATTTTTCTCGATAATCCAGACGCAGTTCGTTTCGTGTTACATTTTATATGTGATGCATGGGCCTCATTATGCTCATCGCTTGACATTGGTCAATAAATTATACAACTAATTATGAGTGACAGCAAGAAGGAACGTTGATAAACTTGACAAGATTATCAACCTTAAAACCAATTTACCAGGCGACTTGTCATGACCTTCGGAAATGGAGGGTCATTGTTTTTTTTTCTATTTGACTAGCAAGTTTTTCTGCTTTTTTGTTTGAAACAGGGAATTGGTATCACGAAGTATAATGATAAGCATAACTGAAGTTATGTCGCCTGCCTATTATGATTGGAGAATATATGGCTTGATTGAATTAACACGTTTTGCAGTACAAACGTTTCTTGAAATTTTAGCTCTTAAACTTGATAAGATTTTTAGTTATTTTTATAAGAAAAAGTGACTGAAAACCTTGCTAATAATGTAATTGCAAGCAACAACTTTAACTCTTTTTTTTTCGGAATGCAAAGAAAATCAAAAATTTAATTAGAACCGATTTCAGAACGCAGACAGTAGTTTAAATGTTGAATATA